>NC_051157.2:194028827-194168826 GCF_013339745.2 Dermacentor silvarum | reverse complement strand
CCAATCACGTAACAATGGGAAAATATTAATAAGGAAATCTTTGTTCACATAGAAAGTTATAAATGGCTCGGCAAACATTACCGTGGCCCATATCATAAACACTGTGGCTCCAAGTGAAGTAAAACTGAACTGCTTAACGGCAGTCCTAGATTCCGAAATGGGATTTCTAAACATCGTTGTCGATGATTAGAATACCGCCGACAGGATAATAAAAAGTGATCAATAGATTCTGGTTCATTGCAGAGGTAGCATAATGGTGATGCCGCCAGACCACATCTGTGCAAGTAAAATTTAGTTATGGAATACGGCAACGCAGTCTTGTAAATGTTGCTTCGAATTGCCGGTTGGGACACCACTGTCGATTCCAAGAATAATTTAGATGTATAAAGTCTTTTGATTTTGCTAGTGCGGGGCTTTTCTTGTCTTCAGTCAAAGAAAACTGCCTATATCTGACTGCAGTGATATACGCAGTTGCCGGCAGCACAGATATCGCCGGACCCTTTAAAGAAGCTCGTGCTAAAGAATCAGCTATTTCATTAAGTTGGATGTCTCGGTGGCCTGGTACCCATACTAAATGAACTAATTTTAAGTGGGGAGGAGCTAATGTATAAAACGTGTTTAAAGCTGTCAAATTTGTAGATGCGTTAAGCGCGCTGCATACAGAAAGTGAATCTGTGACAATAATAACTGTTGTAACATGTAGCGGTAGCTTTCGCAATGCAAGAATTATTGCCAGAAGTTCGGCTTGAAAAACTGATGTGTAATCTGGCAGGCGAAGTGAAAAAGACCAATCGAGGGATGCTGAGTATATTCCCACGCCTGCCTTCTCTTCACACGAGGAAGCATCAGTCGCTATTACATTTATTGGGAAATGGGCCAAATAATCTTGCAAAAGGGCATTTAAATATGTTGGTGGCAGCAGTTTTGCGTTAGTGGGGAAAATATCCGCAAATTCTATTTAAAGGACAATGTGGATATATCAAGCGGAATGATTTCCCTTATGTGAACATTTAAAGGTGATAATTGTGCCTGCACAAATACAACCTGTGGGGTATGTCCCGAGGCCACGTGATCTAAAAAAATGAATTTGCTTCACTAATAAATTTATATTCTGTACGTCTAAGAGGCGATTCATAAGCCCTTAAGTAGGTTTGAACCGTAAGCACACATAATCTCGTTTGAAGAGAAGGTAAGCGCGCTTCCTGGTATAACACATTATTAGCAACGAATTTAGGCAGGCCTAAACATATTAGAAGAGCTTCTCTCTCGAAAAGAACAAGTGGTCTTAATTATATTTTGCATCCCCGGAAAACAAAACACATCCAAATTCTTCAATCGGTCGTACATACATACTGGTTCAAACACTGCGAGATCGCGCCTCGTGCCGCCGTACTCGTGCACCGTTCACTTCTCTTCGCGGAGTTTGGGTGCCACTACGATCTTCTAGCGCACCTCGCGGCACTTGCATATGACAGTGACAAATGGTAGAGCGAGGTCCCAGTCAGTGTGGTCTAAAGAGGCATACTTCGCGAGCATGTCTGTGAGAGTGCGATTAAGACACTCCGTGAGGCCATTTGTTTGCGGATGGTATTACGTGGATAGCTTGTGCCTCGTGGCACAGGACTGCAGGATGTCCGCGATAACGTTTCACAATATCTATATTGAAGAATACTTACTGTTAGCAGAAAACTATTCTTGAGCACCAGGTGTAATCAATTCAGATTTCACTATGAGAGGACTCTTGCTGCACCTATGTCTCAAAAGTAGACGACGAGGGCACCATGTCCAGACAGCATAACGTACGCTCTGCTCAAGAGCCTGTCAGGCCTAGCGAGAAAACTGATGGATAAGGTAGCACTGCTAAGGTAGACATTGTAACTGCACGCACTTGCTTCTTAGGCGCTCGCATGACATATCCAGAGAGCACTTAATTACGCACGCACCATTGCCTTATTCAAATCAAACAAGATCTGATTCATTAGACAATCAAAATTGACGTCAAACTTATTGCGGTAATCGATATACGTAAGACATTCGATTATTTATTGCGCAGAACAACCAGGGCTTCATGACAACCGTCGTGATACCAGGAACCTTTAGATGACAGTGCGTACATGGTGCGCGTCGGCTACCGCACCACTGCCGGAGCTGTAATCAAGGCAGATGTCCCACATTGAGTGGTCCTGTCACCTTTCCAGTTTAATGTAAATATAGCTGCTCTGCCATCCCGAACATTGAGTATACAATAGAGGCAAACGATACTATGAACACGTGAAGAGGGCGCCAGACCGTAGGAAGAGTTGATACATCACTGCTTGAACTCCGTCCACGTTCATGTTATGGTTGGCCATGTACCAGCGCCACACAAAAGACACTATGTGGTGATCGATACCATCGAAGCTCGCGGCGAAATTGGCGCCTCTCTTTACTTTGGTGACACACCGATTGCTCGTATTCTTATGAATAATGTGATTGTTGTTGAAATCAACTTGTATGAAAGAACCAAGTGATTGCTCCCTGTAGAGTGCCTAAACTAGAGCACTGCACGGGCTCAGGCTTACCCAAAAGCCCGGGCCCGGCCCGGCCCGTGGGCCGGGCCGGGCCGGGTAGAGCATTTTTTTTCACGGGCTCGGGCATGGCGTGTGCTTTTTGATCCTGGCCTGGGCCGGGCTCAGGTTTCTTGTCGCGGGGCCCGGGCCGGGCTCGGGCTTTTTGGTGGTGCGCATGTAACGTGCAGTGATTTGTTCTCAGGCCTCTCAACTCGGAAAAACATGTATTTTTCGGTCTCGGTCCGGGTTCAGGCCGGTTTCGAGCCGGGCTTGGGCCGGGCGGGTAACGTAGACTATTTCCGGGCCCGGGCCGGGCCCGGGTCTCGCCATAAATGTTTTGACCGGGCTCGGGCGTGCCACCCAATGTAAAAACGGGCCCGGGCCAGGCCCGGGCTTCAAAAATCGGCACGTGCAGTGCTCTAGCCTAAACAATAAGAACACGCCTTTCACATGATATGGCGACGGGGCGACCAAGATATGGGGTGATGAGGGGCGCTCGTTTCGCAAAATCGTCAATTATCTCTCTGGTATCAAAGATAGTGTATGGATACCAATTTCAAGCACTCACCTGCCGCGATTGACACAGTCTCGAACCGCTACAGGGCTAGGGGACGTGCCTGGTGTCCGGTCTGCCGAGGAATACGAGGCTCGATGAGCTAAAGAATTTCGCAAGGCTATCGCCCTTGCAGGAAAGAAGTGCTTTGTGGAAGCACAGCGTCTCCATTTGGAAGGCACATGGTCGGTTAGAAAGATCCTCCAGCTACTGCATTATCTTACCGCTGCTCTTCAGCCCCTGCAAGAACGCCCGTACTCGTATTATGCGGAGTGATTCATCGCCTCGCATATTTCGACACCAATAACTATCCAGCCGTAATACACAAGTTAAGCTGCTTCCAGAGAAGACAAAGCATCTCGCACAGGGCAATACGCACATGCTTACCCAAAAGCCCGGGCCCGGCCGGCCCACGGCCCGGCCCAGCCCAGCTAGGCCGGGCTGGGCTGGGCTGGGCCGGGTAACTGAAACGTAACGTAACTGGCCGGGTAACTAAGTAACTGAAACGCAGCTACTTACAAACACCACCGCACGCGCTTGTAGAAATGCAAATATTACAACGAATCACACGAACGTCACCACAGCGTTGCATGAAATCACAATCACAGTATTATCACAATCGCAAACATCGTGAATACACACCACTGACGTCGTACAGACAATAAAAAAAATTGTTTCGTGCCACCGCTAAAAAGCATTGCGCTCGTGACTTCGAGGTCGTTGGGTAGATTGTCAGTTGGACAGACCTTTTTAAAAGCGAAGGTTTTCTTTGCGATCCTCGCTGGGTTTTCATGACCGTGGGTGCTGTGGCGTGGCTGTTTTCTAGCCGAACAGGCCAACCTATCACAGCACAGGAGACGAGTGACATCACCGTTGCTGCGTTCATTGCATCACCAGCATATGACGCTCGCTTCCAGGCATTCGCTGCATAGGTGGCCGTACGGGGGGAAAAAGAGAACCCGAAAAACGCGAGGACGCCGCGAGAACGGTGATCTTCAACCATTGCGCCACCATAGCATGGCACTGACTTCTCGCATCCGTGGCAGCGGCGGCGGCATTGCATTAGCCTCTCTACAATGCCTGAATAAAGCCTTCTGTGGATATTCAACACACAGAAAACTAGTGTTTCGACTCTTGCTACACTAACACAAACCTTCGCTATATATTGATTCCCACTCGTTGGGTCTGCAGCATCTTTTTTTCCATTGAAATATATTTGCCGTAAGAACACTTTGTCTCTGTTGGCACTGCTTTGGTCGAAGGCGCCGTTATTAGGTATTCAAACGAACACGCAGGTGTCGGCGACAGCGCGCAAGCCCCAGTGGTGTGCCCCCCAGTGGCACGGGCCAACCGGTGACTAGCACAACTCCGTGTACATAACTTGCAATGTAATGAAAAGTGGCACTCTAACGTTACAACTACACTTTTATGATGCAGCTACATTATTATGACCGACTCCCTCAGCGTAGCGAGTCCTTAGAAAGAAAATTGGAGGACGCTTAAGCTTCGCCTTTAAGAGTGGAACGCGATAGCGTTATCGGGACCCATTCGCATCGCATTTTTCTTTGAGTCGGTTTAACTGCAACATTGAACGTGGGAAAGGCAGCTTACAAGGGACCAAGCTTACACCGATGCCCTTAATCGGCTTCACTTTTAAACAAAAATGCCTTGCTGGGAAGACGTTTTTCCAGGGGCAATATAAGTCTTCTTATATTAAAATATGATGGCCTAGGACCTTTTTTATTATTTTGTTAATTGTTTGCTATTGCCCCGATGCGCGCGCGCGCCCGAAAAGCTTAGGAAGGCCAAGTCCTAAGCCGAGGATGCGAGCGCCATCTGGATAAGATTTTCGGAAGTAGCATACCCGAGCGCGGCGCTGTTGGTATGGTAGAAATGCTTGCAAAAGGGGTTTGTCTTTAAGTTTCCTCGTAACATAATGTGTTTTTTTCGGACATTCCAATAACAGTCCGACGCCACCATGTCAGTAGGTTGTGATTAAGTCGTACTTTAACATTTTTCTGACGGATTTCACTGTGAAAAATTCAATTTTTGTTCACTAAGACCTTGCAACACGCGGAGGGCCTGCGCGATCGGCGTGGTTCGGAATGATTTTCTCCTGCACTAACACCTTGCGCCACGCGGAGGGCCTGCACGGTCGGTGTAGTTCGGGATGATTTTCTCTGCCACGGACGCCGACATCCACGCCGACGCCGGATTTTCTGCGACAAGGGCCCCTGACGCTATCGCCTTAAAAGTCGCAGTTTCATTCGAAAGGTGTAACATCAGGTGCGATAGCAAATTAAAAGAGAGCTATACTGAGTATGGATAGGAGTTTTATCAGCTTCATAAACTTGCACACATTCGCTTACTAACTGAAATATCAACCATGGTGTCAGCGCGCTCAAGCAAACATGAAGAGATTACATTCGATCGCCGCAGACAAACCGCTGTCAAAATGCTGGATCGAGCGGCCGCATCGAACCGCTGGCAAACGGTCGCATCGATCGAAGATTCGTACGTTCATCGCTTCAACGGAAACTGAGCGGCGAAAGTACAGCGCATACAAAGGTAAAAGCCGTGTGGAGATCGCTTTCAAGAGACGGTGCGCGCGACAGCTCGCAACAGTGCAATGTACAAGTACGCAGTCGCTGGCAGATTAGAAGCTGCACCCCCCTCCCTCCGGCGCTGCCTTCCCGCTTCTCTCCTTTTGCGGGGAAGATTCAGCCGCCAGTTCGCCATGCGCTCGGTCGCAAGATACGCATTTGGTGCCGCAGCTAAACGTTGCGTCCCTTCCCTCCCTCCAAACACCGCACGGCATTTCGAACGACGAAAGACGTCGTGTTTGCTCTCCACCATGCGTTCGCTCTCGGTGAAAGCACGCGTCTCTCGCGCGCTTTCACTCGCACATACAGCATACGCGGCGCGAGTACGGTTTTATCGGCCTTAGACTTCATACGGAACTTCACGACGACGCCTAAGGCAGAAATCCGCTTGGAGTGTCCATATAATTGCCATGACAATAAATATAATTGGCACAGACTGCGTTAGAAAATCGAGAACAAGAGAGGAGGTGAGCGGAAGCTAGAGGCACTGCGGAATAGTGGAAGCGTTCTAGCGTAGAAACATTAGCGGCATTATTTGGCCATGCCAGTTGCCTTGTAATACAAAATAATTGTCGCTAATTGCTATTTTACTTCGTGCTCAGGGCGTTACGAGTTCCATCAAAAGTTGAAAGTGTTGAAGTACAGTTGTCAAATGTATTTCAAAAGCTTTATCGCTTCTTTAACTACGCAATGTACACTAGATGTACTCGCGTAAACAGTAAATGTTGTTGTTGCCTGAACACATGGATCGTACCCACAGGGGGGATTGGCACATTGGGTTATGTCAAAAGTGCATCTAACAGAAACCAAAGGGTGTAAAGGCAAACATTCAACACGTAGCATTAGGCAACTAAATGCTACCAGATATTTTGAGAGGGCCTATACATATATTTAGCAAAGAATGAGAATATGGCGAGGTGTCCCACGATCGGTACCCTAGCAATGAAGCCTGCTGACGCTTCAATAAACTTGTGTATAGCAGTAATCATTGACCCATGGATTGTGCCTAATTGACACGCACCAAAGAACAAATGTTTGGTGTAGTAAGCGCTAACCCCAGCTTACTTGTTGGATTGGTTCATTACAAAAAGAGCAGAGGACAGTAAATGTGTCACGGCGAGCTGTATTCAACTTCTTTTTCTACGTGCCATCACCACATGCGGCATCAACGTCTTCATTTCCAACATTTCCTGAAACATAAACGGAAGGTGCGGCTAATTTGTTATATTTCGTTAATAGGAAAAGAAAGTTAGGTAATTAGTTTAGACGAGAATTGCCTAAAATAGCCGTTCCCTCATCCCGGTGTCCATTTATTTCATTTCCCCGTAGCATAAATTTACTCCTTCCTGACGCTCTTGTCAACCTCTGCATCATGGGCAGCTCGTTTTATCGTAAAGGAAGAGGAGGAAGGGCGGCGAGAAAGGCAGACGAGCCGCACCCAAGAATAGAGCAGCAATCCGGAACAAGCGCATGTGAGTACTTTCGGACGAGATACTTAATCGACCACCTCCTCTTAGTCCCCAACATCAGATGTCCTGTATTGCTAACGTCGCCATGCTTTAATGCGTTTAGATTTCTTCAGATACCTCACGCTCTTTCCGGTGTATTCCTGTAAGTGTACGGATCTAACCGTTAGCCCACCAATTTGTGTCACTGGATAGTCCGTGGTCGATTGGGTTTTGAAACCGGGTTTCGAAGCCGCCATTAGACCGATTTGGGTCGCTGGCTACGTAACACTTGTTATGTGGCACTGTTCAATGAAGAAAGAAAAAAAAAGAACGTTTAAACATCGCCGGGGCTGGGCGGAATCTGACCCGCGTCATATACATAAAGATAATCTTCCGGCACATATTCAAACAGTCGCCACACGCAGACTTGGTTGCGGCGTTGCAAGATGGCGTAGGAAGTCCAGAGTGTCGCTATAAGGTAAAATATAAATGTAAGTGTTAAAAAAAAACAAAAAAGAAACCATGCTAGCGCCCTTCCTTTCAACCGTACTTTGTGCTGTAAGAAGTGCTTCGCCGAAGCTTCGTTGTTCAGCGGGGAACACTTTGTAAGGTCACTTTTAATAATTTCACTAAATGACCGAAGACAGACACGCCTTGTAAACGAAGGAAACTGTCGCGTCCTTCTATGTCCCAGGCGAGAATGTGCATTCGTTATGCCAAGCAAAAAACATGCCCCCGACGACATCGGCAAGCTACCTTTAATGCAGTCTCCTTGCTCTGTCATCTGAGGTACGGCGTTCTCCCAGTGTATTTTATTCAATAAAGCTTTGCAAGGAAGAGGGTATGTGCTTTTTGGGAAGGCACCTTTACTAGCCAAGTTAGACGCACTTTTCCAAACGACTGCAACTGCCTTATTTTCTTCACAACAATGCGTATAAAAAAGAAATACATTCTAGAGCCATGTCTTTAGGTAAGGGCGAGGCATTTGTGTCTCGTGGAGTAACATGTTTTAAACAAGTTGATGGTTGAAATATTCATTGCGGGACAATTAAGAATTTGTTGGTGTTATTGTATATGGCAACCTTCAACGATACAGAGTTACGTCTCACTTTTCCAATTGCCACTCGCGCCTTCATTCACCATGCGCGGTCACGTGGTTTCAAAAGCAACCACGTAACTTTAGAGACACCACCAGTAATGAACTGACTTTAGAACATATTATGCAATATGGAACAGCCAACGCTACCGCGTAGTCGCAGTTTGGCACTTCATATATTATGAAAGTCCAGACGACTGCTTCCGGAATTAGTCTGCATTGTTTTCAGTCTCTAATGCATAAATCACAGAAGTCCCTTTTGAGTTTATATTTAAACTCGCTCGGACTGCTGGTTTGCATGTGTTTCGACAGATGGCGCTCCATGGCTCTACGCAATGGTGTCACCGTATATGTTCCCCAAAGAGAGCAGAGTTGCACCTTGCCTTTGCTATCAGCAATGGCACCGCTACTCGCTGAGCCAACTTCAGAACCCACCTTTACGGACGCGATGCATACGCTTCGTTACCTTGAATACCATGAATATCTCAACCTGCTGCTTCCGTGACACTCCTGGCATGGCATGTATGAGATCTAATGTCATAATATAAATGACGTTAGATGAGTGACATGCGTGACATGGCATCAAGATTTAATACATAACGACGAATATCTTGGCATGTATTACATGAAAAGAGATGACAAGATTGAAATTGCATGCAGACATGAAATTGGACACATGGAATGTGGAATGGCGCATAATGCGAAAACATGGCTCATAATGCGAGAAACATAACATGAATTACATAACCTAATTTACGTCATGACATAAATGACAGGTCATGACAATCATTCGTAGCATGGTTGACATAGTACAACAAAAGCGACACACATGCATGTCGGGACATGAACATGGATAACGTGTATGGCACGGACTCATGACATAACGCGAATGGCATGTCATGACCAAAGTGTCGAACTGAAAGTTTTTTTCCCTTCCTATTTTCGGTCCAGTTCAGCGAAAACGACTCATTTCCGGTTCAACTCCGCAGCGAAAAAATAACGATTGAAACCGATTCGAATCGGTCAATTTCATTTGCATAATCCAACAATAGTTACATGAAAACAGTACACATTTATTTTGTAAGAATACTCGACGCCACTAAGAAGTTGCACAGGAAGATTACGTCTGTTTGTTCTCAAGTCCGCACGTAGCTGCAAAATAATTATGAACTTCCAACGCCAGTGCTGGAATCTATGTGAACCGAAGCTTTATTCAGGGAGAAATAGAGAAAGAGCGAAAGGATAGAATATATTGAGGAAACGCAGACAGTGCTCTAGCCTACTACTTTTCTCATGGCGAAAGGGAAGAGGAGAAAAAAAAATCCGGCGGATCCCAAGCCCTGTGGGAATCGATGTTATCGATGCAGTGTGCGGGAAGCCTAGCAAGTTAACGAAATGACCATGACAGCGCCAAGTCGTAGGCCGTTCTTTCATGACCTACGGGACACGCATGTCATGAAATTCATGTCATGAGTCCTCGGGAGTCCCTTTAGCTACACCTAAGAGACCTTAAGGCAAAAGCCTTAGTCATGGTCATGAATATGACTTCGACCATCAACATTTACCCTATTTCTTCACTTAGTACCACACCCGAACCCATTTCACTGATTTTTTAGTGTTAATTTTTTTCGCTGAGTCTCATTCTCATTTTTGCTGAGTCATGGTCATCACTGACTTCTAACACAATCCCTTAGTGTTTCCTTCACTTAGTGCCCATGTCCGAACCCATTTCAGTGGTTTTTAAGTGTTAATCTTATTCGCTGTGTCATTGTCATTTTTGGTCAGTCATGATCATTACTATGACTTCTACCACAGTCGTTTAGTGTTGACTACACTTAGTGTCGACGCCCAAACCCATTTCAGTGGTATTTGAGTGTTAATCTTTTTTCGCCGAGTCATTGTCATTTTTGCCGAGTCATGCTCATGACAATGACTTCTACCGCATCATTTAGTGTTTTCTTCACCCATAGCCTGCATCCGAACCCATTTCAGTGGCTTTTGAGTGTCAATATTTTTCGCTGGGTCACTCTCATAACCTACATGACACCTATCACTTATGTTCTTCACGCACTCCTGTCGTACTGTGCAATTTTTGGTACCGGCCAACTTAACGAAACGGCCATGAGAGCACCAAGACGCAGGTAGCTGTTTCACGACCTACATGACACGCATATCATGACATTCATATCATGGCATATCATTTATGTTCGTCATATACTCTTGTCGTGGTACGCCAATTTTGATAACTACGAAGTTAACGAAACAATCATGAGAGCACAGACGCAGGCGGCTAGATAGAAAGATAGATAAATAGATAGATAAATACTGTCAAAGTAGCAAATGTTTGCCGGGAAAATGCTTCGCGTTTAATAGGGGACTGTGGTGTAATGATGATTATAGGCAGTAGCATGTGAAAGTGTGGCGCGAAGGCTCACAGCCTTGAACATAATCAGTGTCAACTAAATATTATGATAGCCTTGATGGCTAGCTTTATTGATATTTAGTAACACTATTTCACTGGACGGCCTCTTGCTGATTGGCTCTAACCAAGAGACCAATGCCTGTCGTTCATAGTCATCTAAGGACAAACACAGAACACACAGGGAGGCGTGTTTGCTTGAGGCGTTGTTGTGCGTCATTGTTGATAATCACTGAGAGTTGAGCATTATCCTTGCCTTACACGGCTCATCAAATCGTGGCAGAAGTGTTAATTGGATTAGTTATTATAAAATTATGTGCAGACATAGTATACATATATTCGCGGTCTGCACCACGTTTCGCTGCGTAGCGAAGACACTCCTGTTTCACGCGACGCTTTATTAGTGTGTGTGTGACTACGACGCTGTGTGCACGCTTTCGAGCGATTTTTCTGGCGCTTGCTTACGTGCTCCTTCTGCATACGCGACTAGCACGCTGTTGAGACGCCAGCTCCAAGCGGTCTGTTTAGGCTATGGACGATTGTTATGTTTACACTATCAAAGCCCAGCACGCTACCTCCACAGACCTGCGTTTCTGTCGCATAGGAAAGCAAGCACAGGACGTACCATACGCACAAAGTGCGCATCTCGGCCCGCGGTAGCGCCGGCCGGGATGCGCGGAGGCGAGCGCTATCTGGTGGTGGTGCAACCCGCGTCACGCGTGGCAGGACCATCGTAGCAGCGCCCGGAAAGTCGGGAGAAGAGGCAAAGAAAGTTTCTCTTTAAAACAAGTATATGTGTTCAGGTATTTTGCACGCAACACAGTCACGCGAATCCACGCGCCGGATACGATGGAAATATTGTCGCGTTAACACCAAACCTATATACTCTGCCCACTGACGCAATACGCTGAAAACCATACTACGGTGCTGTTACCTTTAAAATGATGAAAAGATGGGGCATATTTATAAATAAAGCAACATGAACGAGAAGTGCAGACAATGCAAGGATGATTAGAGGCAGGAAGGGCGGTCAACCGTTTTATGTTGCCTGTTCGTTTTCGCTCTGGATTGAAAAATCGCAAAGTCCCGGTTCATTTCCAGTTGCAGCAAAAGCTTTTCTTCCGGTTTTAGGTTCAGTTCTGGTTCGATACCCTGGTCATGACATGCGTGACCAGACGCACATATCTAGTGGTGTTCTTGCTTCTTCGCCAAAAAGGATAAAAAATATCACCGACAATTGGATGAAATACCCCTAATGCGAAATTGAGCTGCAGCTCTACAGGTGTTTTCATTTCGCGATATATTAGCTGGCGCGGACAATTGTCGTGTGGCACATTGTCGCGTGAGGGACATTGCAAACGGAGAGAAGTGCGGCGCGACTGCCTCGCTAATCGGCAAATCACGGCCAATTGCTAGGAATCGCATGGGCGCGATTCCCAGGAGCCGCCGCAGACAGACCTCTGCTCAAGCAGCACTTTGTGTCGGTATATGGCATGGAGGAATAAAGGAGGTGCTCGCCACGTGCCTTATCAATGGCACCATCGGTGAACAGATGACGCGCACTGCTCCGTTGCCATTTCGTAGCGATCGTCGCTGCAGAACAGGTCTAGCGAGGCACTCCGCTTTCCTCCTCTCCCTTTCGCCATACTCTCCTCTACCTCTTTCCTCATGTTTCTGCTGCACAGGTCATACCAAGTATGACTTGTAAAACCTGGTCCATGAGCTCCTGAATCAAGGCAGGCGCACTCGCAACGCCGTGCGGCAACCACACGTAGCTAAAGAGGCGCATGTGCATGTTAACCGTCAGACGCTCGTCGGCATGCTCATCGTACTGCAGGTGTAGGTAAGCTTTAGTCAAGTCTAAAACAGTGAACACCATTCCCCCAACCAGGGACGCAAAATGTCCTCCGGAAGTGGCAAGGTATAGTGATCCCCCTCGACGGACTGGTTCACAGGGACCCTGTATCACCACAGGTCCTTATTCTTTATCCATTTTATTGCGACAGCAATTATATGGATACTCCAAAGCGGATTGCTGCCGTCGGCATCGCCGTCGCCGTAAGGTTCCGTATGACGTAAACGGCGATTAAATCTTCGCCGCGCTCCGGACGCTGTATGTGCCAGTGAAAGGGTGCGAGGGACGCGCGCTTTCACGGGGAGCGAACGCACGTCGGAGAGCAAACGCGCGTTCTGCGCCGTGCTCCCTGAAGGGCTGCAGAAGTAGGCCTCTCTTTCCTCCTTTACAATCACCATATATGTAGAGCAAACGCGGCCTTCTTCCGACGCGCGAGAGGCCGTGGGGGAGGGGGGGAGGGAAGGGGAGGCGACGTTTAGCTGCGGCACCAAGTGCCTATTTATTGCGCACGAGCATCCCCCATGCTGCAGTTCCTGTCGACGACCTGGCCGGGGGCGCGATGGAGTGCTGCGCGGTCACTGTTCGCATAGGCTCGTGCGACACGACCGTGGCCAGCAATATACATCCGCCCCCGCCTCGCCTGGGATGCCACCAGCCTCCTGCAGCTGGCAAGCCGCCTGGGGAAAGCTTCCCTCCTGTGTGGAGACGTCAATGCCCACCACACAGCCTGGGGAGGACGACGCTGCTGCCGTGCCATCGCGGACATCAGCCTTCGCGCAGGCCTCCTGATCCTCAACAGCGGAGAGGCAACCTACGTTCGCCGAGGTGTGCGCACGGCCATAGACCTCAGTCTTGCGACTGAACGCTGTGCGTACACCTGGACAGTCTGCCCCTGACACATGGGGGTCCGGCCACTTCCCTGTCATCCTCTGCCATGACGGGGGTCGGGCCCCCCGGAGCAGGGTCTGCTGCACAGTGAACTGGGCCCACTTCAGGAGACACTGCGCCGGCGATCCTGCGGATGGCGATTTCTTCAGCCACATAAAGAACAGTGCCACGGCCGCCACCGTAGTGTCACGAGTGCAGCGAGGACGTCCTGTCCCTGACCTCCGGCAGCTGAACCTCTGGGCCGCAAGGAGGAGGGCAGAACGCCGGGCTATTCGCACGGCTGACCAGGGAGACTGGACCACCTACCGGAGGCTGGATGCTGTATGCAGACGTCACGCCAACCAGCGCCGTCGGCAGAGCTGGGCGGGAAGTCTGCAGCTCCATCTCCTCCGCCACAAGCAGTTCAACGGGCGTGGCGTCTGCTACGAGCACTCTAGCAGGGCCCAAGCATCTGACAACCCATCCTGGCCGTTGCTGTATCTATGGGGCTGACGGAGACGGCTCTGGCTGACCTCCTGGCCAGCCACTTTGCCACCCGGCCACCAGTACCGACCCCTGATCCAGCCAGCATGGTGAGAGCTGCAGCAATGCACACCACCCACCACCCGGACTGGACGATGGAGTGCGTGGCGGCCCTATGCGATGAGCCTTTCCAGCTCCATGAGCTGACCAAGGCCCTCGACCGTTCCAAGCAGCAAAGCGCCCCGGGAGCAGACGGGATAACCTTCCAGATGCTCCGCAACCTGGCGGACGCTGAGAAGGCCCGGCTCCTGGACTGTCTCAACGCTGTCTGGAACAACGGCCAGCTCCCCGAGTCATGGCTCACTGCCATAGTCGTGCCCATACTGAAGGCACGAAAGCCAGCCACAGCTCCATCGTCCTACAGGCCTGTATCCCTTACATCTGCGGTCTGCAAAGTCATGGAGACCATGGTCCTGGTGCGCCTGCAGTGGATAGCCAGGGTGCTGGAGTTCTTTCCGGAGCAGCAGACTGGCTTCCGGAGTCGCCGCTGCACAGCTGACTCCATCGGCGACGTCGTATCGACACTGGAGCAGGCCAGGAGTGAAGGAGAGGCAGCCCTGCTGGTCCTCCTGGATGTGCAGAGTGCCTTCGACGGCCTGCTCCATCAGGTGGTGATACACGCCCTCGATGCACTGGGAGTGTCGGGACGCATGGAGCAATTCGTGCGTGCCTTCCTGACCGGTCGCTCGTTCCGAGTGCGCGTGGGCACCGCACAGAGCTCCCCGCGACCGGTCACGGCAGGCGTGCCTCAGGGATCGGTGCTGAGCCCCTTCCTTTTCAACGTGGATCTAGCACGCCTGCCCTCATCCATCCCGAAGGGCCGGCGCTTCCCAGTGCACTGCTCAGTGTACGCAGACGACATCGCCCTGTGGACCAGCGGACCACGACGCAGCCTTCCTGCAGTCCAGACCTGCCTCCAGGAGGCCCTGGACGCCTCGGTGGGCCACCTAGCTTTCGTGGGCCTCACGGTATCGTCTGCCAAGACCAAGGCTCTCCTGGTGCATCCTCGTTCGGCCACCCGACGGAGCACTGCCTGTCTCAGCGTAGAAGGCACCAGGATACCTTGGCAGAAGACAGTCATGTACCTGGGACTGCAGATCGACCACCTGCTGACCTGGACTCCCGCTGTAAAGGCTGCCGTGGCCCAGGTCCAGAGAGTCCAGAAAGCCGTGAGCCGCATTTTCTTGAGGGGGCGAGGATGCTCGACATCCTGGGCGCTGCGTCTGCATTCTGCAGCCGCCACCTCCAGGCTGCTCTACGCCTTGCCACTCGTCACGCTGTCAGCAACCCGGCTGAGACGTCTGGAGCAGCTACACAGAGGCTTCATCAGGAGCGTGCTGGGGCTGCCCCGGACCTCTCAAATAGCAGCAACGCTCGCAGAGGCGGGGACGTGGCCTCTGTCCCTCCTGCTGCAGCAACGTGGCCTGCTGCACATCGACAGACTGGCCCATGCCCCTGACGGAGAACGCCTGCTCACCCGCCTGGCGAGCCGTCCCTCCTCCAGGATGGGGAGCCTCGTCGACACTTACCTGGCAGTGGTCGGCCAGGTACCCCCAGCACCACGACTTCCGCCACCACACGAGAGGCCCCTGGTCATGACCACCTCGCTTGAAGGACACAGCAAGCGGCGATCATCCAGCTGCGTACTCCTTCAGGTGGCTACCTCCAAGCTGGAGGAAGAGCTGGCGGGGAGATTGCTTGTCTTCACGGATGGCTCCGTCCTCCCCGACAGCGGCTCAGCCACTGCAGCCTGTGTGGCCCCCGCGCTCGGCAGGGCATCGACCTGTCGACTTCCCTTCTCGGCCAGCTCCACCGCTGCTGAAATGGCGGGCCTCCACCTGGCCGCAGACCTGCTGGCAGCCGAGCCTCCTGGGGTACCGGTCGCAGTGGCCAGCGACTCGCGAGCTGCTCTCCAGGCTGTGTGCCTCCCGGAGAGGGCTGGCTTCAGTGCAGCCCTCCTGGTGACGAAGCTTCACGCCCTCCGTGCCAGTGGTACTGATGTCTCTTTGCACTGGGTACCTGCTCACGTGGGGATCCCGGGCAATGAAGAGGCAGATGCCTTGGCCAAGGAGGCACACGGCACGGACACGGCACCCAGCCAGGCGGTCGTGTCATCGGACTACTCCAGGAGCACCTTGCAACGACTGCTGCTGAGCTGCCACCCCGATGCACGCGTGGCAAGGCGGAGCCCTCCGACACGGCTGCCTGACAGGGGACTGACCAGAAGGGAGAGATCCCTCCTACTACGCCTTCGGATTGGCTGCTGCTGGACAGCCGCCCGAAGCTTCCGCCTGGGAAGAGCAGACTCCCTAGCCTGCTCTATGTGCCGGGCAGACGAAACACTGGAGCACCTCCTATGTTCCTGCCCTGCACTCGACCAACACCGCAACACCATGGTGGCTCAACTCCGCCGCATGGGCCTACCTTCTGGTACCAGCACGGACCTGCTGCATCCAGCCCGCAATCCCAGCCAAGTGTTCAAGGTGGTCCTCGGCTACCTTGCGGACACTATGCTGGCTGACCGGCTGTAGGGACACCCTGCCCGAGACAAGGACGACTGCCCTCTCCCTTCCACCCTTCTCCCACTATTTCCTTCTTTCTCCCCCCCATTCCCCTCCCCTCAGATGCTGAGCCGTGCTCCCTATAAGGGCTGCAGAAATATGCATCTTTTCCCACCCTGAACCTCTACTACTACTGCCTATTTATATCAGAGGCTCCGGCAACAGTCACCAACGCCGCACGCATTTTGAGCGAACGCGGGCAAAACGCCGACGGCGTCGACAACAGTTCTGCGTGTTGCCGGTGCTGCTGCATGTCCAAGTTCATACAGCTGATAAAGCTAATATCATTACTCCGTATAGCTCTCTACAAAATTTGCTATCGCAATTGATGCTTCGCCTTTCAGGTGAAACTGCGACAACTTTTTTTAACAGTAGAAGCTTTGCCATTGCTTGCCTGGGGTGGTGGTGTCCCTGTAGGGGTAGTATCCTTGGTTAAACACGCTCCCTTGCCGGTCCTACTGGCCCTGGGTGCAATGATTTTCCAGCCGGCGATCTCGTTGCAATCTTCAGGGTCGATGTTTTCTCCTTCGACGGTGGATCTCATGTCGCCGGAGGGGGGCGCCCGGCGCGTCGCCTGGAACGCTAGATGAGGTCCGTTTCCTGGTTAGGCCTACCGCCGTGGCCGTACTCGTTGATAGTAATCACAAAAGGGCCGTAAATTAAACGAAACGTCACTCACACACATAAGAATGGTGCCCACGCGTAGCAAGCAACCTCAAGGATCAGGTCATCACAAAAGGAGGCACCAATTCACAAGATTTACGTGCGAAGAATGACGAAAAAGCGGGAGGCGATGTGAGTGCGTCCTACCTTTCCGGCGGACTATCTCGAGTCTCCGCGGCTCCGGGAGCGACGCCTGGATCTGCCCCTGGAGCCGGATCTGCCCCTGCATCCGGATCTGCCCCTGGACCTGGATCTCCCCCTGGACGGGGACCTGGAACGCCCGGGGGTAACCGGCGGAGATAGGTTCCTGGATCTGGAGCTTCCGCGGGCCCCGGAGCGACCGGCGATCTCCGGGAGCTGTTGCTCGCCCTTGGTGAAGGCCGGAGACTTGCTTCTATTGGCTCGGGATCGCTCCCCGCGCCTGCGTCTGACGAGGTACGGCATCTGGTACCTCTGCTGGCACTCCTTGGCGGCGGTGAAGTGTCGGCCACTGCACAGCCTGCACTTGGGGTCGCACTTGTGTTGTTCGCTGGGGTTGGCGACGCCGCATCCTTTACACACGTCTTCGTCTGGAGAGGGGCAGACGTCTGCTCGATGCCCGAGGTGGCCACAGGCGTAGCACACCTCCACTTGCTTTCGATATAAGGTACACTTGACGAGCGCACCACCGTACGAGACGTAGTTTGGCACCTTGTCGCCGTCGAAGACCACAACCACGGTGCCTGTGCTCTTGATTAATTTGGCCCCTAATGCCAGCGGGTTCTTCGAGTGAACGATCTTGTGATCGAGCTCCTCCGGGTCATCACCCGGCGCGATGCCGCGGATGACGCCTTTGCACGTGGAGTGGGGCGCCGCTTCGTACGCGTTGACGTCGTGCTGCTGACCGCCAACGGCAATGCACTCGACCCTGACGTATCGGGTCGCGTTCTCTCTGCTGGGGGTACTGACGACCATGATGTTTTGTTGAAAATTCGGGCACATCGTGTCCGAGTCCCGCTTCGCCGGGTCGATACCGACCGCGTTCCATATGTCCTCGGCCACAACTACCGGGCCCACCTTGCTGATGTTCAGACCTCCCATCGGCCTGACGATGATCTTCGCGTCTTCTTTGGGCACCGGAGGCATCCTTCCACCCCGAATTATCTTGGCTTTAGGCCTGCCGGCCAAGTTGTCGTTTGGCTTAGCGTCGGTTGAAATGCCACCAACTCGCTCAACGGGCGCCGATTTGGCTCCGGAGCACCTGACAGCAACTGTTTGCCATCCGGAATCCTTGGAAAACTCTTCGGGAGTCAGAAGCTCCCCTTCCACTTCAGTTTCCATCATTGCACAGTCTTAGAGTGCCCGCACAGGCCAGAAAAGAGGCGGGCGTCGCAGCAGCACCTCGCCGCGCTAGCCCAAACGCGGCAGCGTTAGCTTCGCAGCGGCGCGGTCCGGGCGAAAAAGGGCGCTAAAATCGCAAAAAGACCACCCACCTCCAAAAATTGGGTATCGTCGTGATCGCCACAACTTTACGTGTCCGTAGGCATCAAAATCGTCGAACTAGGCACAAATTAAATCATCACCTAAATCATTTCATAAGCGGGAGCCGGTCTTCACACGTCCGCACTCCCCGCCGCTCACGAGCGTCCCCCCATCCTCGTGACAATAAGATGCTGCTTCCGCATCATTCATCACATTCTAAGCTGGTGAAACGAGCAATCGCTAATCTGTGTTTTGACAACGCGTTCTGCAAATCATGCCCCCATAAAATGTCTCGAAGCTTTGACACACAAAAAGAACGTCTATCGGACGCAGGATACCCTGACCATGTACTTATATCAGTAGCAGAAAGTGCGTTAAAGAAGTTGAAGAAACGAAATGGCACGCACATGAGCAGTAGTGACAACATGAAAAAAGTTGTGCCGTATTCGCATAACGTATCACACGCTCTAAAGAAGCTTGGACGAAAGGTTAAAGTAGACGTAATATTTTCCGCTCTGCAGAAATTACTTAGCTTTTGCAGTGCCGCAGGTCCGTTTGCCAAGAAACGCGCAGGTTGTAAAAAGAATCATCAGCCCCTCTTGTGTCGTGCGTAAAGAATGTTGTGTATCGCCTTCCGTTATCATGCGGGAAAGTTTACATTGGGCAGTCTGGGAGGCGCCTGAATGATAGGTTAAGAGAACACAAACAAAAATTGAACCGATACCGAGATGTTCATGTTTCTGTGCATTGCAGTGATTGTGGGTGCAAACCATTGTTCAAGAAGTGTTCTGTTTTGTATAGAAATGTAGATAAAGTTAAGCGAGATGTTGTTGAAGCCACTCTGATAGCGAGGACCGGTGATAGCTGCAGCAGCTCCCCTTCAGTTGCTCTGACTACAAATGAATTTGCGTTCCTGGATGCAGCCGGTTTTCATGTGCCATGATTGGGCCTTTTCTGTACGCGCGCCTACAAATACGGTTGTTTCTCGAAATAAACACTTAGTTCAAAGTTAGCGTTCATCCTGTTCTCTCGTTCTTGTCCGTGTCTTCTAGCGCTATGACCACCTCTGATGTATGTAACCAACTAGCCCAAAAAGCCACACTTGTAAACGTAAAGGTTGCCTGGGAAGCGTCACCATTCTTTGCATAAGCCCATTTGTTTTGCTGGTGTGTCGTAACCACAACTTCAGTATTTCTATGAATTCGTGTTGAATTTTGTGCACAGTGTTTGCGTTTCAGTATACATATTGAAACTCGAGAGATCAGATAGAATTCGATGAACTGTCGAAACTGATCAACAAGAAGAAAGTAAGGGATATCCGAAGTTATAACGTGGAAAAGATTGAGGGAGCAGTAAAATATGGACGCAGCATGAAATCAGCGAGAAGAAAAACTAGGCATAAGACAAGGCAAAATGTATGCACTGAAAGATAAGCAGGGTGATATCATCAGCAATTTCGATGACATAGTAAAAGCAGCGGAAGAATTCTATACTGAGCTGTACAGTGCCCAGAGCAGTGATGAACAGAATACAGAGGCTCCTTCTAAACCTAGCGATGAAGTTAGAAGGGCCTTGAAAGACATGACCAGGGGAAGAGCTGCTGGAGAAGATGGAATATAACAGTCGAGTTAATCAAAGATGGAGGAGATATCATGCTTGAAAAGCGTGCGGCCCTTTATACGCAATGCCTCACGACTTCAAGTGTACCAGAAAGCTGTAAGAACGCCAACATTATACTAATCCATAAGAAGGGAGACGTTAAAGAATTGAAGAATTATAGACCCATTAGCTTGCTCTCAGTATTGTATAAAATATTCACTAAGGTAATTTCAAATAGAATCAGGGCAACACTTGACTTCAGTCAACCAAGAGAACAGGCTGGCTTCAGGAAGGGATATTCTACGATGGATCGTATCCATGTCATCAATCAGGTAATCGAGAAATCTGCGGAGTGCAATCAGTCTCTCTATATGGCTTTCATAGATTATGAAGAAGCATTTGATTCAGTAGAGATACCAGCAGTCATGGAGGCATTACGCAACCAAGGAGTACAGGATGCATACGTGAATATATTGACAAATATCTACAAGAATTGCACAGCAACCTTGGTTCTCCACAAGAAAAGTAGAAAGTTACCTATCAAGAAAGGGGTCCGGCAAGGAAACACAATCTCTCCAATGCTATTAACTGCATGCTTAGAAGAAGTATTCAAGCTCTTAGACTGGGAAGGCTTAGGAGTGACAATCAACGGCGAATATCTCAGCAACCTTCGGTTTGCAGATGACATTGTCCTATTTAGCAACAATGGGGACGAAGTAACTGAAAAGATTTGTAATCAGATAAATGTTCTAAATGTCAGCAGCATTGAAACTGCAGTCTTTTGTTCACCTTCTCGTTTCATAAAGGTGCCCGCTTCGAAAGTATTTTACTGTGCGCGTCGATTCCAATGATTCAACGATTGCTCGAGTTATAGCTCTTTATAAAGTAATATGTTCTTTAAAGGCATCTGTGAACTCTTTGTTCAGCCTGCGCACTGCAGCGACTCGAATATGCATTCGTACAAATGAGATGGGCACTACACATGGAAAATATTCTATAATATAGCTGTACCACAAAAAGACGTACGTAAAAGAAAATTATCATGTTGGTCTTGTTTGTAAATTGAAATGGCTAAAATATCTGCCAGTTAACATTTTGCCTCGTCTAATTTGCTTTCAGTTTTGCAGCAGCTGGCTGTCAGTGTGTGACCATGCAGTCACCGGCCAACATTAAAAAAAGCACCGCATATCCACGGGGTGTATGATGATGAGTGGGCGAAGCTCCGGAGGGAATCATCGGTAAACCGTGAATCTTCCGTGTAATTCGCCCAGTCTCGCCGCACTAAATCGAACGATTGACTTCCACCAATGACACGCGCCATATGTGACGTCATTCCTATTTTATAACAGCGCCCTTCATTATAATTGCACCATCTCCCGCTTAAGGGGACGCTAGCACAAACGCGTTAGAAACGTGCAGTACTCTCTATCTCTAGTAAGGGGGAGAGGCCACAGCGTCTTACGCAGCCGTTTACACATGCCGGAACGTGCGCCGCGTTTGCCGACGCCATCACATAACTGCTGAGAGAGTATAACCCCCGTATTCATAAACGCTCCTCGACTTGAACTTGACTTGCCACCGCCTTCAACGCGTTTCGAACGCGCTGCCCAAGGCGGTGGCAAGTCAAGTCGAGGAGCGTTTATGAATACGGGGGTAAGGCGGAGAGGCCACAGCGTCTTACACCAGCTTCTTACATGGGCCGTAACGCGCTAGCACAAACGCGTTAGAAACGCGCAGTCTTTCGTTAATGTTTGGTATTTATTGTCATCGTGGTGCGTGCGTCCATGTGCGCTTCGTGGCGTAGTCAGTTGATTTCTTGCGTCCGTGGTGAACGGTCGTGCGTAGAATGAGCTCCGAAGGAGCGGTTTCAGCGGCCCGGCAGGGCCGCGGTATCAGGTCAACTGAAAAAACCAGGCCAGGACTACCAACTGATTTTGCCATCATTGCCAACAGGTGCGTCCGTTTTGCACACAGTTTTTTTGCACGGGGATGTCAAGGCAAGGCCTTACAAGGTGGAACATTTTCGCGACGCTCTTATACGACTGTCGCTCATGCCGGAAGTGGTTGCCCTGGGTGCATATCAGATGAACCATCTGTGGGCGGTGGCTTTCAAGGACGAAGAAGGGAAAAAGAAGATTCTTGCTGCATACGCTTTTGATGTCAAGGACCACCGTTGTGTGGTCGTCGACCCGTGCGACCATGGCGTCCGACTCAAGCTCTACTGGCTTCTTCACGGAGTACCCGACGAAGACGTTCGTACTGCTTTGTCACCTTTTGGGAAAGTGACTGAAATCACCAGGGACAAGTGGCGGGTTCAAGGATGCGTTGACAAAGGGTCAACCACCCGTTCCGTGACACTGAAGCTGAAGGCTGGCGTCACCACTGAAGACTTGCCCCACCAGCTGCGAGTAGCGGAAGATGTCGCGCTCGTGCACGTCCCAGGCAGAGCTCCTCTCTGCCTCCGATGCCGGTGCATCGGGCACATACGACGCGAGTGCCGCGTACCACGCTGCGGGCTTTGTCGTCGTTACGGCCACGACGAGACTCAGTGCGTGCGAACCTACGCAACAGTGACAGGCCCGGCATTGAAAGAGGACGCGACTGATCACCTGATGGACGTGGTAGACGCAGTGGAAGCCGCTGGTGAAGGGAGTGATGTCCAGCCCTCGGTGTTGACGCCTCTGAAGAAGGCAACGCCTGCTGACGAGGCCAAGCCATCGGACGGCGGGAAAGACCCATGGGATGACACGGCAGAGCCAAATTCCTCGGTTGAGATCGAGGATAAAGACGCCAAGGAAACTTGCACCTTAGCAGAAGCGACGGCCGGGGAAACGCAGAACACTTACGACACCGTGATGCCTGCGTCTTGCAGTGCGCCTGCTAAGAGGCTTCATGAGGAGACGGATGAGCAGGAAGAAAAGGATCAAGAGAAAGGGTGTAGTGACGAGCCTCCTCCGAAGGCTCCACCCGGACGCCGACCGGCGTTCGAGCCCAAGCCCGGCGTTCAAGCCAAACGCCGCACTACAACCCCGACGCCTCCGCGTTAGCGGTGGCGTTACTAGGAGAGCAAGAGTGTTGTGGTCTGGGGACTAGGGTTTGTGGGTGGGATGTGCTTTGGCCGTCGTCATTGCTGTTTAAAGCCCCGAAAACCATGGTCCGCCTGGCTAGACCACCGTGTCAACGAAACAGGAGATGTGAGACGGACGATGTGTGGTAACTGCATGGTGTAGATTATTTTGTCGTTAAAATGGCAGCTAGCATTTCAAATGGTCTTTGTGTCGCGACGTTGAATGTGCGTGGACTAGGCGCGCGTAGAAAGCAATGTCAAGTTAATCGTATCCTTGTTGAAAATAATATTGATTTATTGGCCGTTCAAGAAACAAAAATTGGGAGTGATGAACAGACGGAGCGAATGGTTAACATTTTCCGCCCCAGATATAGCGTATGCGTGTGTCATGCGGTGGGTAGGTCTGGGGGCTGTCTTATTTTCTTGCGTACCAGCATTGCCGTGGTAGAAGCGGTCACGTCATCCGAGGATGGTAGATTGGTTCTCTGTGATTTTACTTTTTCAGAGATGCCGTGGAGGGCCATATGCGTGTACGCTCCTAACGTAGCACGGGAGCGGGAAGTCTTTTTTGGTCAAGTTCAGCAGCACATAAATTGTGAAAGGCATGTCATTTTACTGGGTGATTTTAACTGTGTTTGCTTTCCAGAAGATACATCTAAGTTGCCGAGCGTTTGCGATAAAAGTGCCTTGCTTAATTTTAAGTTCGATTGTCAGGGAGCAAGACCTTGAAGATATTGGTTATGTGTTGTCAAGTGAAAATCATGCCCTGTATACGCACTACCAAGGTGAATGTCATAGCAGGTTAGACAGAATTTATGCTCCATTAACCTTTGTACATTTATTCTCAAATTATCAAGTGATACAAGTTAGCTTTAGCGATCATTGCATGGTTATGTCAACGATAGGAAAGAAACAAAGGGCATCAAAATTCAACTGGGAGTTATGGAAGCTAAATGATAAGCTTTTGCAAGATGAAGTTTTTAGAAAAACCGTTCAAGATAAGCTCGAAAATTTGCTCAGCACCACTACGTCAGCGTGTTTCACTGCAGAATGGGAACTCTTCAAGACAGAAGTTAAATTTACCGCAATTGAGAGAGCATGTGTAGTCCAGCATAAAGAAAAAGAACGTGAAAAGGAATTGCACCTTAGTTTAAAATACATGCTCTGCGCAGAAAGCTCTTCGCCTGGATTATTTACGAAAGAAATCAAACAAGTTAAATCTGAGCTTGAAGTCATGGATGAAGAGAAGTACAAGGGAGCGGTATTAAGGGCACGGGCAGAGCATTTATGGATGGGAGAGACGCCAACCAAGCGAGCAGTGTGCGTTGAGAAAAAACACGCGGCTTCCAAAGAAATAAGGGAAATAAGATATCAAGGGGAAGTCACTAATGATGTTGGAATGATAGAGCACGCATTTCAGTCTTATTATGAAAGTCTGTTGGGGAAAAAGACCTGTGATATCGAACGTTTTAAGGCTCAATTCTTGTCCTTAATTCCAACAGTATCAGATGAAATCTGTGAAGTGCTCGAGAGACCAATAGGCCTTTCGGAAGTTGAAGATGCGATTGACGATCTCCGTCCCGGCAAGTCGCCAGGGCCTGATGGTCTCGGAGGGGCTTTTTGTAAGAGCTTTAAAAGGGAAATAGCTGTAGCATTACACCGTGTGATAAGTGAGATGTACGAGAGCAAGGAAGCGCCTCCTTCTTTTCGGACATCGCACGTTATTTTAATTCCTAAAGCGAAAGACCCAGCGAAGCTTTTGGCGGTTGAATCCTATAGACCAATAAGCTTGACAAATACGGACTATAAAGTTTACACTAAAGTACTAGTGAGACGATTGCAAACTGTGATAAAAGAACTTGTGGGCCCCCATCAAACCTGCGGTATCAAAGGGAGATCAATATTTTCGAATATACATACAGCAAGGGCCATACTGGAATGTTGTGACGAAAAGGAGGGCCGAGTGGCCATGATACAAATTGATCTTGAAAAGGCTTTTGATAGAGTCGTCCATGATATCATTTTCTTGCTTTTAGAACATGTTAAAACCGGTTCAGTGATAACAGATGGAGTGAAAATGGTGTACAAAGATTGCACAGCAAAATTAATAATTAATAGAAAATTAAGCACCAGTATAAAAGTGCAGTCTTCAGTAAAACAGGGATGCTGCTTGTCGCCTCTTCTGTTTGCCTTGTATTTAGAGCCGCTTTGTTTGAAAATAATTAGAAGCCAATCTAATCGTGGATTTATCTATTCAGGAATTGAGACTACAGTTCTGGCTTATGCGGATGATGTGGCAATTTTTTGCAGAGATACAGAGAGTGTGGAGAAAACTATGAAATAGGTTGTTTCTTTTTGTGCCGCAACTGGAAGTGCTGTCAGCTGGACTAAGTGCCTAGGCTTAGGGCACGGCAGCTGGCCACAGACACCCGGCTATTTTTGCTACATAAATTGGAGCGTTATCCCTGCAAAATACCTTGGGGTGCCATTGCAACATTATCGTGACAGTGCAGAGTATTGGAGCGAAGAAATAAAAAGAGTTAAGACCAGACAGAAAAATGGGGTGGGCATAATTTCTCGATGTTTTCAAGAGGTAGTGTGTGCAATTTGTTTTTAGTTACAAAAATGTATTATGTACTACAAGTATTATGCATGGCAAGAGTTTCGGTGCAGAAAATTCATAGAGTGTTTGCAGTATTTATATGGGGATCTACTTGGGAAAGAACTAGCCGATGTAACTTGTTTCATTCGTTGAAGAATGGGGGACTCGGGCTAACACATTTGTTTTTGAAACAGATCGTAAGTAGGTTCCTTTTCTTACGGGATCAAAGTGATATATTTCCGCGTACTGTTATTCAAGTGAGATTAAGTTCTTCCTTGCCTGAGTGGGTTGTTTCGTCAAGAAATGAACGAACACCAACGCCAATCGGATTTCTGAAGGAAGTTGTTATGTCATTTTCATTACTGAGCGCTCATTTTTCGAATGAATTTTAGTCTTCTGTGACGCGAAAGAAACTCTATCGGGATCTGTTAGATGTTTTCTTACCGCTTCCTGTATATCGCACGATAAACAACTTAGGACCTGAACGGAATGTTTTGAAACGTGTGAAAAATATGCCTGTTAGACCTTCAGCTAAAACATTCTTTTTTCAATTGCATTCTGGCACTATCCCTGTGAAGCCATGGCTACAACGTAAAGCATATTTGTTCCGTGGTCTGTTAACTGCATCATATGTAACAAATCGGAAACTATCGAGCACATCTTCCTGGATTGCCATGACTCCGTTTTCTTGTGGGACGTTCTCAAACGAACTCTGAAAAAAGAACTGCCGATAAGCCCTTTCGGTATTCGTTTCTTGCCATGCGCAGACGCAGAGGGAGTGCCGGCTGACATGATAATGCTTTTGTGTATGAATAGTGTGTGGAAAACGCGCATGGATGTCAGGAATGCCCGCGTAGATGCAAGGTCGGCACGGCAACACCTAGTTGAAAGTCTTACGTACACCCGGGATGCCCTAAAGCACATGATTGAACCACCAGAGTGGATTCAGGAGCTTGACGTTTTCATTTATGTGGTGGCCTCTTTGAAGGCCTTTGAAAGTAGCACAGTCTAGCCAAATTATGCGTTAATATTGTGTAGCGCCAAGTGACCTGCTTTGTATTTGTACGGGTGTATGTATTGTTGCAAAGAAGGTAATAAAGAAAAAAAAATGAAGCTTCGTGGCGTAGTGGCTAGCGCCGCGCGTTCGGAAGCGAGGGGTCCCTGGTTCGATTCCGCGCTACGGACACAACTTTCGGAATTTTTTTTTTTCATAAAAGTAGACGTGGCTACCTACTACTACGACGACGACTTCTACTACTACTACTACTACAGAGGAGGGACAGACCCACACCCTAAGGAGCTTCGCCCTTAAAAGGTGTGATGTGCACGCGCGCCAAGTGTGGGGTAGCAAGAGGAAAGGGAACGTTTGGTTTTTTCGCAGCGTGGGTGTGACGTAGTGCAACCTGCGGGTAGTGCGCACGCGCTAAGTGTGGGGGAGACAGGGGAGAAGAAACGTCCGGCTGCGCGGTTGGTGACGTCGTTGCTCTCTCGCAGGGGTGCGCTCGCAAACCATTCTCCCTCCGACATCGCACTGGCAGTGTTGCCAACCGTAGGGTAATTACCCTACTTGTAGGGTATTTTCGAAGTTTTTCGGGCAGCGTAGGGTAGTAGGGTGGTAATGCCATTTTCTTACGAGGCGTAGGGTAATTTCCACTTTTTTCTCGTCAACAATCACCTAAAAAAGAACAGTTGACCAGTGATCTTAAAAACTAGCCGATCGACGCGACATACCCCAAGGCGCTATTTTTAACACTCCTTAAGAGATACGAAAACTAAATCTTTCTTTGAATAAAATTGGAGCTGTTCACATCTCACCGGCATAGTGCTGAGCCGAAAGAACAGACGTCGCATATCTCTGTGCTAGCTTCATTTTTTCTTCAGAAAAATCAAGACGGGCGCTGAACTCGCAAGTGCATTTTATTGTCTTGTTCTTCACTTTATCCATGGTTTGCCCTTGCGCAGTCTTTTACATCATAAAACCAAACCACCTCGCCCACCTTTCAACCATTTTCCTATAGACAGTTTAGGAGCCGTCAGAATCGGAGCTGTCTGCGACGGCTCGGCGCGGAGCGCCGACCCTGTGCTATGGCCGCGTTTGCTTACCTTAATTTGCTACGTCTTATTATTGACACTCAAAGCGGATTTCTGCCGTCGGCGTCGCCGTCGCCGTGAGGTTCCGCATGACGTCCAACGGCGATGAAATCGTCGCCACGCGCGTATTCTGTATGTGCGAGTGAAAGCGCGCGAGGGACGCTTGCTTTCACGGGGAGCGAACACACGGCGAGAGCAAACGCGCGTTCTTTGCCGTGCTCCCTGAAGGGCTGCAGAATTAAGCGTCTCTTTGCTCCTTTACAATCACCATGTATATATAGAGCAAATGCGACTTCTTCCGTTGCGCGAAAGGCCGTGGGAGGACGGGAGGGAGCGAGGGAGGGGAGGCGACGTTTAGCTGCGGCACCAAATGCGTATTTATATAAAAGCGTTGCGAGGCGAAAAGGTGGTAAAGACTTCCGACGCTGCTCGACAAGTGTCTCGTTCTGATCTCGTCGAAAACCTCCGAGCCGCCCCTATAGGCACCGGCAACAGTCACCAACGCCACGCGCGTTCGGAGCGAATGCGGGCAAAACGCGACGAGTTCTGCGCTGGTGCTAAAGCATGTCCCAAATTTATAGAGCTGACAAAACTACTATCCTTACTCCGTATAGCTCTCTACTAATTTGCTATCGCAATTGATGCTTCGCCTTTCAGGTAAAACTGCTACATTTTTATTTGTTATGGCCACTTCCTATATGCAACACAACAACGCACACCGGAATAGGAAGCCACAACACAATATTTTGCTCAATAAAGACTTTAATTTCTCTCTCTCTCGCTCCCTTCCACTTCTGCGAGACGATGTGCGCCGTACGCTCACTTTTGATATGCGCTTTTTATTTTTTGCTAAATATTTCGATAACAGTCGCTACCGACTTTAGCACCACTGCACTGCTATCATGTCGTACTTTGAAGTATAGTCTGTAATTTATTATTATTACGCTGTGATATTTTAGGCGTAGGGTAATAAAAAAGTTGTGTAGGGTAAAGTAGGGTAATTTTGACTGCGGCGTAGGGTATTTCCCCAAAATTGGTTGGCAACACTGCATCGCAGTGGTACAGCCACGCGTCGTGCGTTCTCCCTAGGAGCAGCTCTCGTACGAAGAACGGCGTCGCGAACAGCGCCGGGAATCCGCCCGCCGCCGCCGGGCCGCCAACGCCAAACGTATCTGTGTCTTCATTGCTCGGCATAAAGGGGCGCGTAAAGTGACACATGATTGCGTAACACAGTTCTGAAACACTTTAATATACCCGCGTGATAAACCTTACGATAAACACCGCAGTCGCCCCTTTTCGGCTTCTCTGGTCAACCACTCCATGGGATGTAAGGGCTGAACATTTTTTTAAGCGAAGCTTTATAGGCTCACAAGTGTCAGCGGCGGTGGTGGTGGTGTCACGCTGAAAATTGGGCTGATCCTGGTGATAGTGCCGAAAGAATCCAAGCTCAATGGCACATACCCCGGTGGGCTCGGGGACCTGTAACGCGCCCCTGAACTACCCTTGTCACACGTGGGACCCAAACAGACAAAATCACCAGCCCTTCCCCTGTCGAGAAAAGAGGGGTAAGCGAAGCTTGTCGTCCGATTCTAGAGTGAGGGCTTCCAAAGCCCAGGCGAAACGTCAGCGCAGAGCCGCGGACCCCGAGTTGCGGGAGCGCGATGTTGAGCTCAAACGTCAGCGAAGAGCCGCCAACCCTGAGTTTAGGGCAAACGAAGTGGAACGCCTGCGACAGCGTCGTCGTGCCACAAGCTTCGCTTAGCCCCATTTTCTCGTCAGGGGAAGGGCTGGTGATCTTTTTATTATTTTTGTATACATATCCTTAATCTTTTCCCCCCTTTCAAAATCTACCTTGTAGCGCTACCTATAACTACAAGAGATCCGGTCGCATCAATTTCTTCTCTGTTTTTTTTTTTCCACCAGTACTCTAAACGTCTCTTGCTTATCTCGACTGCTGACCGGTTGACGGTTCCGTTCACTTAAAACCCAAGCGCTTCTGGAAGGTGTACGTTACCTACTGTTCTCACTGTATGAATCCCTTCGCATTGCATTAGGATGGGCTGGGTGGTCCCTGGATTTTGGCTGCAGCATCCACATGCCTAATCTAGTTCCGAATATTTGCTCCCGTCTGTTTTTGTCCTAGGGAACCGGCTCGAGCCTCAAATAGCAATGAAGGCACTGCCCTTTGTGTTATCGTACAAACGTTCTCTTCTAATTTCTTTCTTCTCCAATTAAAATCCAATTAACTGTCTCTGTTTCTCTCACTTTCTTTCTGATGACTCCTGGTTGTCTATTTACAGTTTCAGTTATCCTGTACTTGGTTGCCAACTTTCTTGACCTCTTCCTCCATTCTGTGTCCACATTTTTCAAGTGCAGGTACTTGCGCACTTTAACCACCCATTTATTTTTATTAATGCTCCTGATTTTAGAACTCAGGAACATGAACCAACTAAACATAGAGACTTAGATAAATTATCAGGCACAGCTGCCAAGCACATGGCTGTGTTGGGCAACGTCCTTTTCCTGTAAGTTTGGAGTAACCGATACCTGGCTTCGCTACAGGTGTTGCACTAGCCGTATAAGAGGCGGGTTTATCGTGAGCAGAAACGGTGAATTTCGGTAAATAAGAAAGGCTACTATCATCATCATCATTGACAGAATCTGACCACCCCCTTCAGAAAAAACCTGGATCCGCCCCTGAATGAAGGCTAGCAGCTCTGAAAGACTGGAAAGCATTCTGACTCCTGATACGCGCCCTTTGCTTATGTTCTTCTATTTAATATTTGCCTTGTTACCTTTATCTGCGCAAGTCATTTGTGTCCTTTGGAGCTGCACGTGTTTCTGGAAGGTTAGCAAAACTAAATATTATCTGCGGTTAGGCTAGTTGGTGCGGCAACAAGTCCACTCGTTACAATGCCAATCATCAGCGAAAAAATTGCCAAGGAGAAACTGGTCACACCGGTCATTTGATTCGAGGCCATCTCGAGATAGAGATGCCAGTGACATGGGCAAAACACTGACGGCAAAAAACTGATTCATCGTCATTACAGAATCCACATCGGCTGTGACGCTTCCGTTTGGACAGAAGTTTAAGCAGCCAGTAAACGATGAGCAACGTGCGTCGTCCGCGGTAGTAGCCCAGCGAAATGTCTCCAGATTGCGCACTAGGGGCTTATTTGGTCGGGCAAACGCGAAAAGAAGCTTCCGTACAAAACTTTTTGACTGCCTGTCTGTGAAAGCTACTTGCCATACGTCAAGCGGCCAGGTCATCCCCACCCAGTTTCGCGCTGGCGTGGAATGGTGGCGCCATCTCTCGATCCCTTTTGTGTAGGGTGCGCTCACTGACATTAGTAAGCGCCAGCATACTCTTAATTCGTGCTTACATCTTTACCGCCAGTTTTCAAGCGCTGTCATTAATTACCTCAATACGAAGCGATGTCTGACAAGCTGTCTAGGCACAAGCGGCCAGGAGTGAGCGCTTGCTAGCAAAAATATGTGCGGTCTGACCTTCAGTTTCGCGTGGTTCGAGGCTAGATGAGTGTTCAAAACTAATCGAAATTAGCGAGACCCAACGGCTACGACACCTATAAGCTGGGTGGCCAAAGTCTAATTCCTACGCGTGTGGCCACGGCCGAGCCTGAGGAGACAAAGCTTATTCCGGAAGTACATAATTCGTATCGAAAGTCGAAAGCAGATTTTGGCTTACTTCAGCCTGTTTCCAAAGTCAATATATATACACGGTAACAGTAGGATAAAGTGGACTCCTCCGAACACCCTGCTTCATTCGTGTCAGCTGTCAGCCGTCTATGTGAATCTTGCTTGTGAGGACATATAGAAGGCGCCGTCAACTGCAAAGAGGGCGAGGAGGAGGCCTCGTTTGAAGAGAGAGTGCTTGAAAAATATGTTACTTCGCGCTCCGCTTGTGAGCTCCAAGCGCCGCGCGCGCTATCCGCGGGCTACGTTTATTCACAAGCCCGAGGGGCGCTTGAGGATACCTTTAACGTGTATTCGCAACTCAAATGAACTGCAGGGGGCGCTGCGAAAGCTGGCCGCGTCTGGCTACACTGTGCAACATGGCGGCTATACGGAGGTCCCCCGTCGCCGCAACCGCTGTGTTGGATGTACAGTACACTGTAGTTTGACGATTTTCGTGCAGTGTGATGCCAGTTTGCACTGTTTTGTGGAAGGAAAGCGGGTAGCTTACGCCGACCAAGTCATTTTAGCCGATCTGAGAGAGGCACAGTGGGTAATGAGGGAGGGCGCTGCGGTCGCCGAGGTCTGTGGACGTGCTCCTATCGGCTCCGTCATCTTCACATGATTCCGCAGCGATTTCTATCCAATTTCGCCGAAGTTCTTGCACCAAGAGTTTCGTGAAGTTCCAAGGAAACCGTGGATACCCGATTTGGAGGTAGGGCACCATTTTTGACGAATCTACGAGAACTTTTCTACCGCGTCCACGCCGCTACCGAACTGACCCTAGGCGTGCACACCAGACGCTAGGCTCAGCCGACGCGTTCGCCGCGCGCCGGTCGGAACGCGAGAGCTCGGCGAGACGCCACCCGCCCTTCGCGCCGGGCGCGACACGGAGAGAATGGCGACTTCCAGCGAAGAAATGGATAGCTCTGCGGAGGAGTTACCAGCAACTCCGACTACTTCAGCAATACCTAATGAGCAAGAGGACAAGACTGGCTGGAAAGTGGTGATCAGCCGGAAAACGAAGAAGAAGGAACGCGCCGAAACAACTGCGCCACAGCAAGCACAACATACAAGCGGTGGGCAGGTGAGCTCTTCTCGCACGCCTCCTAACATTATGAACCGGGTGATTAGAGCCTCACGCATGCCACCCCTACCGCAAGACAACATCAAGATCGTGCTTCGCCCAAAGGGCGGCTTGAACATACAAAAGATCGGACCGACCTCAGTGAGTAAAGTCCTCATGGCAGCAGTAGAACTTAATCCAGAGCAGACCACGGAGGACATTATATGTCCCAATATTACGCAGAATATCATGGTGGCGAGCACGCCCTTTCGAGAAAATGCAGACAAGTATGCGGACGTAAGGGCTATCCGAATAGCCGGAAAAGAGTACGCAGTCAGCGCTTACGAAACTGCCCCAAGTGACACCTGCAAGGGGGTAATCAGATACATCGACACTGCCGACGATCACAGGACGATTGAAAGAAACATCGTGAATGACCGCAACCACTTGGCACTAGCGGCGAAAAGAATAAAGAACTCAGGATCAGTGATCATTGTGTTTGATGGACTTCGCGTCCCAAACTTCTTAAGATATGGACCAACACTGGTACCCTGCTCCTTATATCGCAAACAAGTGGACATATGCTACGTATGCGGCAAACTCGGACATCGTGCGGACGTTTGCCCCGAGCCGGACTCCACCGATTGCAGGGGTTGTGGACTTCCTAACCCCACCTCATCCCATGTGTGCGATCCGAAATGCAAGCTGTGCGGGGGCTTGCACGCGACAGCGGACAAGGTGTGTAAGAACCGCTATCTCATTCCATACGTAGTACGCGCACGACGACAACGAGCACGACTGGAGCAACAAGAGAAGGCACCGCTAGTCGAAGAAGAAAAGCAACACGCGGAATGAGGCCGATCTACGTCGAAGACGCCGGGACGCAGCCGCTCACGCTCTCGATCGAGGAGCCACACACCTGCGAGGGCAAGCAGGAGTCGTTCAAGGTCACAGGTGCGCTTCGGTGGAAAGAACAACGGAGGCGACGGCACGTGGGCAGACAAAGTCAGAGGAGCTACGACGACCACGCCAAAGGAAAGTGAGTCCCGCAACCCAGATAAAGAGCGGATAGCTATGTTAGAACAGGAACTAAGAGAGCTAAAAGCCGCTTATACTAAGCTAACACTCGAATTAACTGAAATACGTAAAGCGAACATCAGTAGGCCAACGCGCACTCCCGGACCACCAACCGACATCGAAACTCCCCAGCCAGTTGAGATTGCGAGACAGGGAGAACAACGCGAAGAATGCCCGCCTCCTAAGAAGCGAGCTGTAACGCAACCGCGAATGGCCGTGCGATCAGACGTGAAGGACGCCATGGACGCCATGAGCGAGAACATGAGGCTCATGCACGAGAGCATGGTGCGAATGAACGAGAAAATGGACATATTTAGCACGCGAGTTCAGAAAATGGAAATGTATCTAAACAACACTGTAGTACCGTCCCTGGAGAGGATGAGTTCACAACACGTCGGTGCGCAAGGCCCACCACATGACGGTTTCACTGCAAGTGAAGGGGGCTACAACAGCCAACATGGCAATGACAAATAAGACACGAAATCTCCGCATCTGGCAATGGAACTGCAGGGGGATCGCCTCAAAAAAGGCGGTCCTCCTGCAGATGGTCAAATCAGAAACCGAGAAGCCACACGTCATCTTGCTACAAGAAACACTCATAACTGAACTGGCCCTTACGGGATATAAAGCCGAAGCCCACAGAAACAAGCAAGGCAGAGGCGTCGCTATTCTGATTGGAAAGAAGATCCCGTACATTCGGCATGAAATCCGCAACACAGCCTGCTATCTAGAACACCTCACGATCGAGATCATACCAAATGACTACGTAGGGAACAAGGAAAGCATTTTTCTCACTAATCTGTACAGCAGCCCTAAGGACACGAGGCAAGCATTCAGAGGCATACTGGGCAAGATCGCGCGCCTCGCCAAATATAGTCCGCTGATGGTAGGTGGGGATTTTAACGCCCCACACCAGGCGTGGGGCTACGCGTATCCCTCTAGCAAGGGAGATTGTCTTCACACGACAGCCTCCGATCTCGACTTCACGCTGATCACAGACCCAGAAACCCCAACTAGATGTGGCACTTCCACATGTTGAGACACAACACCGGACCTCACTTTCGTCCGGGGCGTAGAGAAATGTGCCTGGCACAACTCGGGCATAGACCTTGGCAGTGACCACTATATTCTCCGAATTGATGCAGAGCTACCAGGAAAGAAGCAAAGGGAGTACAAACTAATCGATTGGGACAAATTTCGTGCAATACGGACGCAGCCATCCAACTCAACAGGAGCAAACACGAAGCATACGATAACTAGTTGGACCAAACAGCTCAAAGCAGACATCGTAGCCTCGGAACGAACGATTACGACGGACGCTAAGGTAGAGACAATGGACTGTCGGCTAGCGAATCTACTCGAAGCCAAACAATCCATACTAGCCAGGTGGAAGGGTCAACGTTTCAACAGAAGACTACGAAGGAAATTCGCCGAACTCAACAAGACCATTGAAGAATACTGCGTGGTGCTCTCCCGACAACAATGGGACGAAGTCTGTAACTCCCTCAACGGGCAAATACGCAAAGGGAGTGGGTGGAGGCTCATAAAACACCTCCTCGACGAAAACGGAACAAAGTCCAAAACTATGCAACGGATCAGGCTAAGCAAATTAGTACACCACGCGAAGCAAAGCAGTACTGCCGAAGCACTTATAGAAGACCTTGCCAAACGGTACTTACCGCTTAAATCGGGGCAATCTCGTAGCTTACAAAGGAAGAACTACGACGGTGTCCCAAACTCAGAGCTAGATGCGGACTTCACAGAAAGCGAAGTACGCTTCGCAATTCACAACCTGAACAGTAACTCTGCAGCAGGCCCCGATGGTATCACAAATCGGACTCTCCGAAATTTAGACGACACATCGGTCATGTTCTTAACGCAGCAAATCCACGAAGCCTGGAAAACCGGCCATCTACCTGCAGAGTGGAAGCATGCCAACACGGTCCTCATCCCAAAACCGGGCAAGCCGCTGGGGCTACCAAACCTGAGGCCGATCTCACTAACGTCATGCCTTGGAAAGCTAGCCGAACACGTCATCCTGAACCGACTATCGGAATACGTAGAGGAAAAGGAGTACTTCCCCTACAATATGATCGGCTATAGGCCGGGTCTCTCAACGCAAGACGCTATGCTAAGAATCAAGAAAACTCTGCTGGATCGCCCCACACGAGACACCAAGGCGCTACTAGGACTTGACGTGGAGCAAGCTTTTGACAACATCCAACATCAAGCCATTCTCAAAGCCATATCTGAACACAATCTCGGAACACGTTTCTACCGCTACGTCAAGGCGTTTCTGGAGGATCGAACGGCCACTCTCCGGATAGGCGAGCACATCTCGGAGATCTTTGAACTGGGCGATAAGGGAACACCGCAAGGCTCGGTACTTTCGCCATTCTTATTTAACTTGGCGATGACAAAGCTCTCTCGCGCACTGGGTGAAATTGCCGACGTGGAGCACACCATATACGCAGACGATGTCACCATCTGGAGCACTGGTGGCAGTGATGCGGAATTAGAATCTCGCATGCAAGAAGCCATCTCGGTTACTGAAGCCCATCTCACCCCAATGGGACTTCGCTGCTCTTCCAGAAAATCCGAGCTACTCATCTACCATGCCCCAAGACCAGGGCGCCCGTCCAACGACTGGCGCAGACACCACACTCCATGCATTGAGTTACACGACAGGGACGGAAATCGCATACATACGGTTGACAAAATACGAATCCTAGGACTAATCATCCAAAGTAACGGCTCCAACTGGGTGATGCTGGACAGCATCAAGATCAAGATTGCGAACGCGATCCGAATGTTTCGGCGCATCATGAATAGACACAGGGGACTGAGCGAGGACAACGCCATTAGAATGGTCCACGCTTTTGTACTCTGTCACATCACATACGTGGCGGCGATGCTCAACTGGAAAAAAGAACACCGGAAAAGGCTCGAAGTACACATACGACGAGCTTTCAAGACAGCGTTGGGGCTCCCCGATAATGCCTCCAATGATCTACTCTTACAGCTAGGAGTGCACAATACCCTTGCCGAAATCATCGAGGCTCAGCACACGGCACAGATCGCACGCCTATCAGGCACCAAAGCGGGCAGAGAGATTCTCGTCAAGCTCAGCCTGAACACCATAGCGGAAAGGGACAACGTCTTGCAGTTACCTAAAGTCATGCGAGAAGCAATTAAAGTGCTCCCCTTCCCAAGAAACGTACACCCGATCCACAATCAAGGAAGAAGACTCGCCCGCGCCAGAGCACTCGCAGCAGACGCGACAAGGTTTCCCGACCAGACAGCTTTCGTCGATGCTGCGTACATACCGGGAAAGCACGCCTACTCGGTAGCAGTAATCGACGGACACGGGCGAACGCGCAACTCACTCACGCTTTACACTAAGAAGCCAGATGTAGCCGAACAAGCAGCGATAGCACTAGCGCTCAAAGACTCGAGCTTCACAACTGTATACAGCGACTCTAGAGCAGCCACTCGAGCTTTCGCCAAGGGCGGGATAGACAAGACGACGCTACGAATCTTAGGCGGAAGTAATATCACCGATCACTCCATCATTTGGTTCCCGGCACACATGGGCAGCTTAGGGGGCGGCCTGCGGAATCTCAACGAGATCGCACACGAGGCGGCGCGAGGACTCATCGACCGCGTCCCTCCAGTTTCCCCCGCTACCCCGCATATCGAGTACAGGGATCAATTATTCACTTACAACGAGCTCACTAAACACTTTTATCTAAGCAGACGAGAGTTCCCCCTCCCGGATAAGAAATTAACGCGCAGCCAATCAGTCACACTACGCTTGCTCCAAACGAACTCATACCCCAACCCCTGGCGCATGAAGCACATCGACCCAGACTACGACGGACAACATGTGTGTGAACATTGCAGTGAACGTGTTGACTTGAACCATATGCTGTGTGGTTGTGCATCGAGTGACGATTACGCCAAGAACAAGGAACATTGGGACATAGAGCTAAAAAGTGCTTCACTACACGACCAACTTCGGGCTGTCCAGAAGGCCCGCGAGGCGGCGGAGAGCTTCGGGCTCTCTGTGCCGACGTGGGAGGTGCCCTCTACACCTGGCGCCTAGCCAAGTGTCCTTCAGGACCCCTTCTTTGGGAAATAAAGTTTTACCACCAGTGGGTAATGAGGCTGAAATGGTCGCACGGTGTGTGCAAACATCTGGCGTGACAGCGGACCCGCACGAGATTCTGATGAAAATCACCGATGTATTCTTGAACCCATTGGTCGTGGAACCGAAGTACTCGTGCACTGTCGGATTGTCGGAAAAATACAAGCACGTTTCTGCTGCTTTGATTCACTGTGAAGGCGCGGATAGATAGCCCGGCGTTTCAAGCGTGCGAGACAGCGGCCGGCGAAGTTGGATACGTCACGCTGGCCTCGCCAGGATTGCCGAAATCTTACAACTTGCTCAGTTTGGCACGTTTAACATGGCCCGCAGTAGCGCGCCGACTTGCTCGATCAGCTGTTGCCGCTGTACATGCGGATAAATGCGCAGCCGGCGCGCATGCACTTTCTCATTGTTGTTCGTTCGGCGAAGGCGCAAACTCTGCACGCTCTTATCAGTGCAGAGAGCAAGCGAACCTAAAATAAAGCTTTGCATTTTCTCGCGAGCATGCACTACGAATCTGTGGCGAACATTTCCCGCTACTTTTGCGTTCCTGTTATCTATTTTACATTCAAGATTTGCGCAACGTGACTGCTGCTTCGCTTAGCTGTAGTTACTGCAGTAGTTCGCGCATTGTTTCTCTGGTAGAGAACAAAACGATAAATAAGAAACCGAAAGATCTGCTTACTACAATAAAAACACATTTGCACACCATGTACAGGTATGGCTTGTGCTGCGTGGCCTGACCATGGCTGATTACTTATCCCCGCTTTCTACGAACATGTCGCTTATGGCTGCTGTGTAAATTAATGTTAACTAAACTACTGCATTATGAATCTAATTGTCCATGTTATTCTATAATTGACGTATCCTGCACTTTAAGCGGCCAAAACTGTGTTCGCCTCTGAACTGCATATTACCTTCATACACTGATAAGGGATACAATTGCTTTGATAATTACGCACTTTCAGATAAGCGCATGCTAATTTGCACTAGTTACACGGGTAACATGTCCACGTCTCATTGAATGCGTACCGCTATGCCACCCCATAGTTATTTGGCACGCTGGCACGTACATATTGTGCTTACATAGAACGATTTATTGACGTTACCCGAGAGTACCTGAAACTCCGATGTACCGATTTTCGCTGATGCATCATACGCGGTAGTTCCATGTTGTGCGCCGCATGTATCCGATATAAAAGCTTTAATGAAGGAAAGCTTGAGTACCGCGGCGACATTCGCATCATAAACTGCATTACCACGCCGGCTATCAAATGAAACTGCATGTTGCAGCACGCATACGCTGAACGTTACCACGAAGGCAGTAACAACCTCAACGCAAACTTCCTGAAGTTCGCTGTAGCACTTTACTGCAAACGTAGTACCAGCAACAGGATCGCGTTCTCTTCACACAAATAAACCGACCCTCGCCTGAAAAGAAAAGAAAGAAAACTTTCTCGAGCAAGATGTTGAGAACACAACTATTGCCGTTGTTGCAGCTTATGATAGGATTCGCAATCCATGTGGCTCTTCGGCGCCGCAAAACTGCAAAACGCAGCATAATTACACGGCTGTGCGGAGTTTCGTAGATGGTGGCTCCATCGTATCGTACTAGAAGCGCACCCGATCGCAGTACGAAGGCTACGGACGGAGCGTCTGCTCCGACGCTCCGACCTCCGTGTGAGGTTTCCGACTGTCGCCGCTAGGTGTCGCATGAATTGCTGGAGTCGCAAATACAGCATTATTGCACTGAGTTATTTAGTTTTTTCCACGTTTTCACTCTAACAAGTGGAGAACTCTATATTCAGTTTCACAGAACCTTAATAAATATTGTATTCAAAAGCGAAGCAACATCGAGAAAAAACGGCTTCCAAGCAAACACCCGCCGACGAGACCACTAATTGTCAAGGCCATTTACTCAAGCAACGGCTTCCAAACCATTGCACTACATATCACTGCGCACGAACCTGCGCTAGCAGGCCTCGTAGCTTCGACTCTGCTACGAGGAACTATTGAAGCAGAGCCCAATGCATTCAGTGGCAGGATATTGTGGAATAGAAAACTGCACTTTTACCACCCACGGTATTTTATTTTAGGGGCGAAGCTCCTTAGGGTGTGGGTCTGTCCCTCCTCTGTAGTATGTAGTAGTAGTAGGTAGCCACGTCTACCTTTATGAAAAAAAAATTCCGAAAGTTGTGTCCGTAGCGCGGAATCGAACCAGGGACCCCTCGCTTCCGCACGCGCGGCGCTAACCACTACGCCGCGAAGCGCACATGGACACACGCACCACGATGACAATAAATACCCAACATTAACGAAAGACTGCGCGTTTCTAACGCGTTTGCGCTAGCGCGTTACGGCCCGTGTAAGAAACTGGTGTAAGACGCTGTGGCCTCTCCGCCTTACCCCCGTATTCATAAACGCTCCTCGACTTGAACTTGACTTGCCACCGCCTTCAACGCGTTTCGAACGCGCTGCCCAAGGCGAGTGGGACTTTATGAATACGGGGTTATACTCTCTCAGCAGTCATGTGATGGCGTCGGCAAACGCGGTTCACGTTCCGGCATGTGTAAACGGCTGCGTAAGACGCTGTGGCCTCTCCCCCTTACTAGAGAGTACTGCACGTTTCTAACGCGTTTGTGCTAGCGTCCCCTTGAGCGGGAGATGGTGCAATTATAATGAAGGGCGCTGTTATAAAATAGGAATGACGTCACATATGGCGCGTGTCATTGGTGGAAGTCAATCATTCGATTTAGTGCGGCGAGACTGGGCGAATTACACGGAAGATTCACGGTTTACCGATGATTCCCTCCGGAGCCTCGCCCACTCATCATCATTCACCCCGTGGATATGCGTTCTTTTTTGTTAAAGTGCTCTTTGCGTACAAGTCTCAATGCTCAACTGGATAAATTTTGTAACTGTTATGATTTTGCCCCGTCGCCGGTGCAAAATAACCTCTGGAGAACGAAAAGAAGGAAGCATAAATGAGGCTCGTGAGTGCTGACTGCTCAAAAGTTGAAGACGAAGATTGCTTCTTCCCGCTCACAGCAAATAGTGTCACTAACCTTTTACGTACATTTCATTTTCTAGTGCCTGCCCACATAAATTTAATTACATTGCTTTGGGTGCCTGGACATAAAGGATTAGTCATGAACGAAATGGCTGACAGTTTCGCGAGAGCGGCCCTCAGTGGCCCTGTATTACGATTACTTCCTACAATAGCTTACCTAACGACTACTAGATTCAGGAGATATTCAATTATTCAAGACTTTTTGAACCCAGCTGTAGCTAATTTCTCAGAATATCGACACCTCCTATTTCCTTGGCCCAAAAATTCCTTTCACACCAGAAAAACTGAAGTCATTTTTACCCGATTACGTTGTCGAGTACCAATATTAAACTTCTATCGTCACAGGGCTGGTCTGGTGCCCTCCCCTCTGTGTCCATTCTGTGGAGAAGATGAAACAATATATCATTTTTTTATATTGTGCCGCCGTTTTTTTTTCTTTAAGGAAAAATATTCTAGAATCGAAATTTACACAGCTTGGTTTAAGCTTTTCTATTCTAAATATCCTTTCTTTAGGAGCCTCCTCTCTCGGAAAGTGCCACAGGGATATTTGATCAGCCGTGGAGGAATTTATAAGTGCTTCAAATAGATTTTCTTGAATGCTTAAATATTTTATTTTTGTTCATTTTCTCCAGTTAGCTTTACCAATTTTAGTATTAAAAAAGGTTGCCTAATTCCATAAAAAATTTTGGCCAATCCCCCGCAGTGGGTATGCGCCATCAGATAAGGCATACCATACCATACCCGCAGGTGGACGTTCCCACAGCTTGCGTTGACATTTACTTCACAAGTCTGCGCTCGCAAGTTTCCAGGTGTCAGCAGCCCGCTACGCATCCGGACAATCGCAGCAAGCACGGCGTTGCACCACTCCCGGGAACGCCAAACTCGACTTGCGCGCTAGGCATTGTCGAAGCTCGCCGGGCAGCCAGTATGCACGAAGGCCAACCAGAGGGAGCCGACCTTGCCCGCAGCGACCACGCTGCCGACACTGCTCCGTCCTCAAGCGGCGTCGCGAGCCGTCAAGCATCGCCCGGCAGCTGGCGAAGACGAGCGCCGCCAGACGAGCTCCTCAGAAGACGCTCGCGCGTCGGGACGTCCTCCACCATGGAACCAACCGCAGCCCTCGATGCATTCTCGACGCAACCGCATCAATGGCAAGGTTTGTTTCCGCTATCGCGGAGTGTGCCGTCCGCGCTTGATGCGGACCGCACCGCTCCGCGTCTGATAACGCTGCGCCGTCATAGCACAAAAGACCGCAAGAGACAACTGAACGCCGGCTTCGAACAGAGTTTGGCCACGTTTTCACCCGCTTCCCTGCCGTCACCTGCTTCACCATCTTCACCTGCTTCCACGTTGTCGCTCACTTCCCTGATATCGCCCATTCCAACCCCGTCGTCCAGCTCCCCATCGTCACCGCGCTCCGGTTACGACGCGGGCGCCTGGCTGCACGAAGGACCGGGTGCCCCGGAGCAAGACGCGACAAGTGGCCAGAGATCACGCAGGATGGGACTTGCCAAGTATTGGACCCCGCACGGCTCAGATGAAAGGGAGGAGGTAGGTATTCGGGCCTCGACATGGACCCATGAACTGAGCACACGATAGTTCAAACGAGCGGGAAAGCTGCAGTACTATCTCAGATCTCCTCGTAATACAGGCCATGGGTCGTGTAACGTACAAACTATGACATTGTAATGTCATTCCGATCTACTAATGTCAAACTTAACGGCTAACGCAAGCATCGGGCGATGATCCGAAGTTACTCTTCGAACAGCTCACTTAAACGCTCTCCTGTTAAATGCGAAAGGATCTCTTGGCGAACATTTGCCACTTTGACAGTATCTATCTATAGGAGAGGCCTTCGTCCTGCAGTGGACATAAATATAGGCTGATGATGATGATGATGATCTATCTATCTATCTATCTATCTATCTATCTATCTATCTATCTATCTATCTATCTATCTATCTATCTATCTATGTATCTATCTATCTAGCCGCCTACGTTTTGGTGCTCTTACGGTCTTATCGTTAACTTGGTATTTACAAAAATTGGAATAGTATGACAAAAGTGTATGACGAGCATAAATGATAGGTCATGACATGAATTTCATGACATTCGTGTCATGTAGGTCATGAAACAGCCGCCTAAAATGAAAATGACCCAGCGAAAAAAAAAACGCATCACTCAAAAACCACTGAAATGGGTTTGGACGTGGCTACTAAGTGAAAAAAGCCCTAAAGGATGGCGGTAGAAGCCATAGTAATGAGCATGACTCGGCAAAAATGACAATGACTCAGCGACAAAAGATTAACGCTCAAAAACCACTGAAATGGGTTCTGACATGGGTACCAAGTGAAGGAAATACTAAGGGATGATGGTAGAAGTCATAGTCATGAGCATGACTCAGCAAAATTGACAACGACTCAGCAAAAAAAGATTAACACTCAAAAACCACTGAAATGGGTCCGCATGTGGGTACTAAGTGAGGGAAACACTAAAGTATGGTGGTAGAAGCCATAGTCATGACCATGACTCAGCAAAAATGACTGACTCAGCGAAAGAAAATTAACACTGAAAAACCAATGTAATGGGTTCTGATGTGGTACTAAGTGAAGGAAAATGTTAAAGATTGATGGTCGAAGTCGCCTTAAGGTCTCTTAGGCCTAGCTAAAGGGACTCCTCAGGACTCATGACAAGAATGTCATGACATGCGTGTCATGTAGGTCATGAAACAGCCGCCTAAGTCTTGGTGCTCTCATGGTTGTTTCGTTAACTTGGTAGGCTGCCCGCACACTGCTTCGCATAACATCGATTCCCACAGGGCGTGGGATCTGCCGGCTTTTTTGTAGGAGTTCGAACGCGAATAGCAATGCCTGCCTTTGCAGGTTTCTCTTGTCTAATTGGCCGACCAGAGACGACGAGCGCGCTAAAGTGGAGAGGGCTTCTTGGGTCTGTTCTGGCACAGTGAAAGTACGCGTAGATAACCGGATGAGGAGGGTGGTGCCCGCGTGTGTGATTGGTCCGCTTCCCCTTGCTTAGCTTGCGGTAGATGGCAGAAAATCGCGGCGGCGTGCAACAGAAGGGTAAATAAGCCGCTAAAACGGATCCTCAGCGAAGAATAGTTGGCAGGGCGATGTCGTATACGTGCCGAAAGGGCTCGAAAACATTATACTGCCACGCCAAAATGTTTAATATTCATAAAGAAATCTCTTCTCCCCAGCGGCTCTGAGCAGCCGGTGCCAGAGCGATCGGCGGAAGCTATATTTTATTCCTTCCAGTACGAGATAGTCACTCGTTATTCCGAAAAAAAGTAGTCTTGTTCCGAATATTATTGCCTCTTTAGTGCCTACACGTCAATGTGACGTGTCGATTTTTTGTTTTTGGAACGTCGCGTGACAGACAGGCGAAGTGGGCACAGTCCGAAAAATGTTTCAGCTTTAGCGGTGGGCTAATGGTAACAAAAGCGTAGAACCGGAAATAATTGTTTTTCTTTTGTTCGGCCTAAACATGCATAATACGTGTCATAGACGTCATAACCGATGGTGAGTTCTCGCGTGTTTCGTGACGTCACGTGATAGGCACGCGAAGCGGGGAGTGGTCCAAAATTTTTTCACCAATTGAGGAGGGATAGTGGCAGAAATGGAATAGACACAGATTGGAATCGCTTTACGTTATAGCACCCAATGACCGATACCAGAAAGGATCATGCCCGTGTAAGTGCAGCGGCGAGAAGCTCCTTCGATATAAAAGGTATTTTGGCCTTGGCTGCCACTAACAGCGTTTTTTCTCGTAAGCTTTCGAAACTATCCTAACCTGAAGAGCCTGTTTAAAAGATTACTGCTTAGATGTTGACAAAGAGTAAGATGTCGTTCAATAGTAAGTAAGACTATGACGTCTCTTTTCCCCGTCGGTTCAGAAGTACCCCAAGTTTATTGCTTACCAACCTTTCCTCCTTTTGTATTTCATTTTCTTATCAACCTATGTGATATAAATAATTCCGTTGATATAGACTATAACTTAAATGTCTTCCATCACTAACGCACATAAAATGCGTCTAAATCGTAACAAATAAAAGTTACGACAATATCTCGTAACAGTGTGTTTGTGCACCGGCAACTGTCACATTTTTCTTGTGTTATTAGCCCCGAGAACGACCTTCAGGGGCGCTGCGAGCGCAGCTCGCGTGACGTCAGGGCACGGACTCGCGCCTGTCGTTTGCTGCCGTTCGGGCGCTGGCCGGGCGCCTTCTGCAGTGTTTCCGTTTGTTCGCTGTCGTTCCCTGTGCTTGTATACTTATTATGGTCATCCCAAATACATTTTACGACGTTTTCATTCGTGCAAACTTATTCAGAGTCTATTTCCTAGACGATAATTTATTTCTCAGTGGCAACGTTGCAGTGCCAGCCGAAGGAGCTCAGACCAGCCCATTGCGTGTTTTTCATGCGCGGATCTAGACTTTGCAGATTGAGGGACTAATAAAAAAAGCATAAATAGCACGTTACTAATAAAAGCGTAAACGCAAAAACATAGCACATAAGATTCCAGTTAGGATACCATATCTGCAGTGGTGCAACGAGCATGTCACTGTCTGCTACATATGACTGTTACATTTACCTTGATTTTAACCCATTAAAACGTGTTTGGTTATGACGATTAGATCATGGTATAATATCTCATTTTTCATTTCCTCACAGAAACGCTCGGCAGTAACAGGAGGACCTGACACTGCAGTTAAGATTCAACCAGCACCACTTGTTTCTTTAACTGCTTCTCAAAATTAGGCCGTTCTTCATTGGTTAATTTTAAGTGGCGGTAATTTGAAGTAAAGGAAATTGAGGCTTACAGCTATTTGCAGAATACGCAAAGGAATGTACCAATATTGATTCACGGTTCCGTGCTACACGTTCAATTCACTTGTGCAATTTACTGCTGCTTGTTTCTGAGGAACAGACATCACGAATCTGGCGAACTGACACAGGCTGCTCGGCCCAAATTTTTTAGTGACTATGCCTTTTGGACCGTGCGGCTGCAGCTAGAAAGAAGCCGAAGCCTCATTCATTAGCAGTGTGAGGCTTATTGAAGATATCATGATTCCCCCGGGAGGTCAAAAATCAAGTGAATTCATTTGAGGCTTGTGGTGTCTTCTCTATGAGGCGGGTATGTGAGGTTCTCTTGTATGTACTCACGAAGCGAGTAGTTCTCAGTTTGTGTAGTTAGACAATGCAGGATCGAGACATGGTGAGGCAGAAGGTGTTTGAATTTTCCTCTTCAGCGCAGCCTAAGCTGCGCTGTATCGCCTCGAGTATACCTTAGGCATTGCAATTGGCGCTTAAAGAACTGCTTCATGGTTTCAATTCGAAGTTGTAGTGAACTGATGGGTTTCGCGAATAATGAGTGCCTCGCCATAACGACAGTCGGTAGATTTATTTGCGTAAGGGCTGTGCCATGATATCTATAAAGGCAACTGAGGGTCGCTATGAAACATTTTCTCGCTTGCAATTCATAGGCTATCGATATTAACCACGAGACTGTTCTTTCAGGTGATTACTGTTATGGTATTCGTGAAGTATATACATACTCTATACGTGACGCGCCGTCGTGTTAACAGCCATGAGCAATGCGTTTTCTGGGTGCCTGTTTCAGAGAACGGTGAATGTATTAGCAAACGTTTTCATGCAAAATGCGCGCCTAACTCTTCCTTTTACGCATTAATAAAGTATTCATATTTGACTAGAACAAATCACCATAGTAATAAGAATCATCATAAAATATTTGCTGTGCAGTTTTCTTCTAACATGCATTTATAATATTGACATCAAATACCAATACCAACATTTTTCTTCCTTGTAAAATGCAATGTCTCTCATAGCTAAGCACTAAGGGAATGTTAAGTGTTTCGTGGAGCATCATACACAAACTTCACGTGTTGAAATTGCAGACATTCTTTTTTACGCAAAGTTTATGGACAGACACTGCGCATATACGCATTGCAAAACCAGTAGACCCCTTCAATGCTACATAGCTTGCGATATACACGCCGCAAATTTTCACGACTCGCGGTTTCGAAGAAGAAACTGCCGTTCAGGTAAGACAGTAAAAAGAAGCCGACATATCCTTCAATAATTACGGCTCGATCCACCAATACCCCATGCATGCGCAAGGGAACGAGCGCGCGCAGCAGCCGAGCGAGCGCCGTCCTGGCCGTGACGTCACTCGTAGAGGGCACCACTCCAACTTCTCGCCGCCAATAGGAATAAATCCATGCTTAAAATACTTGAGAGTTCATCTAAGCTCTACCCTGTCCTTACAATGACACAATAATTACAACAAAAAACCCGGAATATCCCACGCCCTGTGGGAATTGATGTTATGGGAAGCAGTGTGCGGGGGAGCGTACCATATTAACGAAACGACCATGAGAGCATCAAGACGTAGGCGGCTCTTTCAGGACCTACTTTACACGCATGTCATGAATTCATGTCATGAGTCCTCAGGAGTCCCTTTAGCTGCACCTGAGAGACATTAAGGCGAAAGCCTTAGTCATGCTCATGACTATTACTTCGACCATCAATCTTTAGCCTTTTCCGTCACTTAGTACCACATCCGAGCCCATTACATTGCTTTTTGAGTGTTCTTTCGCTGAGTCAGTCATTTTTGCTGAGTCATGCTCATGTCTATGACTTCTACCATCATCCCTTAGTGCTTCCTTCACTTAGTACCCACGTCAAAACCCATTTCAGTGATTTTTGAGTGTGAATGTTTTGTAGCTGAGTCATTGCCATTTTTACTGAGTCATGCTCATGACTATGACTTCTACCACCATCCTTTAGTGTTTCCTTCACTTAGTACCAACGTCCGCTCATTTCAGTGGTTTTCGAGTGTTAATCTTTTTTCGCTGTTATTGTCATTTTTGCTTAGTCATGCTCATAACTAAGGCTTCTGCTAACATCCTTTAGTGTTTCCTTCACTTAGTAAGCACGTCAGAACCCATTTCGGTGGTTTTAGAGTGTTAATCTTTTTTGCCGAGTCATTGTCATTTTTGCTGAGTCAATATAATGACTATCACTTCTACCATCATCCTTTAGTGTTTCCTTCACTTAACCCACTTCAGAAACCATTTCGGTGGTTGTTGAGTATTAATGTTTTCTTTTTCGCTGGGTCACTGTCATTTCAGGCGGCTGTTTCAGGACCTACATGACACGCATGTCATGAAATTCATGTCATGACTAATCATTTATGTCCGTCATATACTGTTGTCATACTGCCAATTTCGTAACTACCAAGTTAACGAAACGACTGTGAGAATCCCGGCCGCAGCGGCCGCATTTGGATGGAGGTGAAATGCAAAAACGCCCGTGTGCTTGCATTGTAGTGCACGTTAAAGAACCTCGGGTGGTCAAATTTAATCCTGAGCCCTCCACTACGGCATGTCCCATAATCAGAACTGGTTTTGGCACGTAAAACCCCAGAAAGAAGAAGACTATGAAAGCACCAAGACGTTGGCAGCTGTTTCATGACCTACATGACACACATGTCATCATATTCATGTCATAACCTATCATTTATGTTCGTCATACACTCTTGTCATACTATGCCAATTTTGGGAAATACCAAGTTAACGATACGACCATGAGAGCACCAAGGCGTAGGCGGCTAGATAGATAGATAGATAGGTAGATAGATATATAGATACTGTCAAAGTGGTAAATGTTCGCCAAGAAATGCTTCGCATTTAATATAACACTTGCATGGCTTATTGTAACCGGGCAAATTAAAGAAAGCTGTCCGCATATGCGCGCGCTGCCACGCACTAGAGCGAACGTAGCTGGAACGTCAATCAGCGGCGGGAATCCAAAACTCCGCTTCCAGTTTATACATCGCACAGCTCAACTGAGTGGCATAGAAAAATATATAGAGACCTGGATCGGCTTATCTCGGAACATTGACGAGGTATGTGTGAAATGCAGTGCGAATGTGCGCGCATTGTGCATTAAAAGGTAAACGTAAAAAGTAATGACTACTCTCGAGTCTCGCAGGATTCTGCTGTTTCGAAAATAAAAAAGAAAAGGCAATATTCGTATTTTGCTTTTGTTAAGCATTGGCACGGCTAAGACAACGACAGGCCAATGTTCGACTGCTAAGAAGGTTATCATGGTCACTGTTTACGTGGTATCGTGCCGGAGCGGCTCCTAACTCTAGGTTTTGTTGACCTCCTCCCTTGGATGTGGCTCGTGCCATGGTGTGATGTCATCCTCTGTTTTCTAACTTACCATTTAACTGTTAACTTTTTTCGCATTTCGTTTTCGAAACTTTCGCATCTGATATACCTATCTGCACATCTTTTATCTTTACTATCTTTCACCATTCCTGTTCGGTTTCATCTCGGTTACATGTGTTGCATGGGGTGGGATGCACCCAACAACCAAGCAATGCGGCGGTTGCCAACGTTTTATTGCGATAGCTATTATATGGACACTTCAACCGGATTTCTTCCGTCGCCGTCGCCGTCGCCGTGAGGTTCCCTATAGATAAAATCTTCGCCGCGCGCCGTATGCCCGAGCGGAAGCGTACGGGACGCGCGCTATCACGGAGAGCGAACGCACTCAATTACCCACGCGCAAGCAAGGAAGCGGGAAGCCAGCGCCGGATGGAGCGCGGGGGGGGGGGTGGGGGGAGGGGGGGGGGCGCACTTCTACTCTGCCAACAACCACGCTCGTCGCTCGCCGGCACCGTCTCTTATCTCCACACGGCTCTGACCTTTATGCGCCGTGCATTCGCCGCTCAGTTTCCGTTGAAGTGATAGACCGCACGTACCTTCGCCGCTGCGGCGTATGGGCTTGCTGCCAGCGTTTTGACAGTCGTTGTCTGCAGTAATTCAGTGTGATCTATTCATGTTTGTTTGTGCGCGCTCACACCACGCTTGTTCATTCAGTTAGTAATAGTCGGGCCACATTTTCCAACGCACGCTACCCATGCAATGCTGCCTGGATCGGCAGTGCAGCACTACAGGTGTGTCCCTTCGCACGCGCTGCCCACGGGAAGCGCTTCTCATCAACACCAACGTTTCACACGCGCCTTCTCGTGGTCATCGAGTCTCTCTTCATGTCGGTCTACTTACGCCGCAGCACACCTGCTTACTTAATCAGCTCATGTTTACTACAATTCATATTGCTACCAAAGCCGCTCACCTTACTTCGTATGACATTGCTGTGTTGCGATCGCATTCATTGCTTCGCCCTTAGGGCGAAACTGTGACATTTTTTACAAGGGACGAAGACGCACCCCCTTCTCGAAACCACGGTTTCAGCAACATTCATTCTTCTTACCACATTAAATTCATTCAAATCTTCACGCTACTATGAGTTTATGGCTTGTTTGGATTTCAACATATCTTCTTTGTTAGAGGCATCCTTGATTCCAACATATCAGTTTATATGTGGTATATGATATAAGAGATGTGTTATTCATGACAGGTGCTCGGCTTCTCGGGAAATTGTTCTCTGCAGTTTTCTGGCGGGAATTTAGGCGCTTTTGCAAAACTAAGTCGAAACCATTTAAACGCAGCAGAAGCGATCTACGGTGTCTGACAGCAGAGCTGCTGGCTTCCAAAGAACAGAGGCCAGTCACCACCCGCCAACCAGGAACAAGCAGCGGCAGCCGGCAGGTGTGAATGATGGTGCCAAGACGGTCCAGGACATGGGCGTCACTACGAATAAGATCAGGTAAAGATCGGACTCGAGAGCACACGAATGCAGCTCTCATTCCCGGATCGTGAACAACAGCGCGGCAACATTCTTGAAATGAAGAGTAGGTAACAAAAATATTTGTCATAGCTAAACGGTTGATGGCAAGAAAATAAACCAAAAGAAAGCGAAAGACTGATAAACCAGCTATGAAATGGAACACGTTAAGTGTAGCGTTCACCGAAGAAGGAGACAGCATGAATTAAACAAAGCCGGCAGATCCCACGCCCTCTGGAAATCGGTGTTATGCGAAGCAGTGTGCGGGACCTAGGAGCTACACCTAGGAGGCCTTAAGCCGAAAGCCTTCGTCATGCTCATGACTATGACTTCTACCAGCATCCTGTAGTCTTTCCTTCACTTAGCACCCACGTCCGAACCGATCTCGGTGTTTTTGAGTATTAACCTTTTTTTCGCTGAGTCATTGTCATTTTTGTTCAGTCATGGTCATGGCTATGACTTCGACCAACAACCTTAGCCTTTTCCTTCCCGTAGTACCCCATTCGAACCTATTCCATTGGTTTTTGAGTGTTAATCTTTCTTTGCTGAGTCATTGTCATTTTGCTGTCATGCTCATGACTATGACTTCTATCAGCATCCTTTAGAGTTTCCGTCACTTAGTACCCACGTCCGAATCAATTTCAGTGGTTTTTGAGTGTTAATTATTTTTTGCTGGACAATTGTCATTTTTGCTGAGTCATGCTCATGACTATGACTTCTACAAGCATCCTTTAGTGTTTTCTTCATTTAGTACCCACGTCCGAACCCACTTCAGTGGTTTTTCAGTGTTAATATTGTTACGGGGAGATTTACAGAAAAGGGGGTTTATTCACACTATGTACAAGAAGATTAAATGTTGGCCAACAACAACAAAGATGGCGAACCACAGTTTCCCCTCTTCCTCGTCTCTTCGGCTCTATGCTTCAGCATCTTCTTTGTCTGCCGGACAACTGACTCATAACACTACCCTCCGGCGGCGAAAGCACCGACTCGGTGCAGGTGAACGAAGAATACATGAAAAAAAAAACTAGCACACAAGGTATTAAGGGGTGTCCGGGGCACGATAGGGCTTGAGACGGACAACGTGTACAATGTCCTTGCGGAGAGGAGCAGAGGATGACGAAGGCAGCAGTGGAGCGATTTCATAAGTGACATCAGTCACTTGGCGGCACACGCGATATGGACCGATGTACTGGAAGAGCAGTTTTTTGGATAAGCTAATGCGTCGTGCTGGGGACCACAGGAGAACGAGCGATCCAGGGACAAAGTGGGTGGTCCTGTGGTGGCTGTTGTAGCGAGACTGCTGGTGGATTGGGACTCAGAAAATTGAGTGCGAGCAACTTGACGTGCATGGTCGGCACGTGCAATGGTCTCTTGAGCATATTCAGTGGGTGGGCATCCAGAAGAAGGCACCAGGGTGTCCATAGGCAATGTAGGGTTGCGACCGTATAAGAGGAAGAACGGCGAATAGCCAGCGGTCTCATGCCTGGAAGTGTTGTACGCGAATGTCACAAACGGTAGTGCAACGTCCCAGTCGTGGTGGTCGGCAGACACATACTTGGCCAACATGTCAGTAAGGGTGCGGTTCAGGCGTTCTGTCAAGCCATTCGTCTGTGGATGGTAGGCTGTAGTCAGTTTATGTTGCGTCGCGCAGGATCTTAGAATGTCATCGATCACCCTAGAGAGGAACTGTCTCCCACGGTCAGTGAGCAGTTGCCGAGGAGCTCCGTGCTGGAGTATGACGTTATGCAGCAAGAAGTCTGCAACGTCGGTGGCACAGCTAGTGGGAAGTGCACGCGTAATGGCAAACCGCGTCGCATAATCTGTGGCAACGGCGATCCACTTGTTCCCAGAGGTGGATAGGGGAAACGGACCAAGTAAATCGAGACCGACGCGGTGAAAAGGCTCGTAAGGAATGTCCAGAGGCTGAAGATGTCCTGCAGGCGGCAGAGTCAACTTTTTTCGGCGCTGACAAAGGTCGCATGAGCCCACGTAACGGCGCACTGAGCGGGACATCCCAGGCCAATAGAAACGGCGGCGCGCGCGGTCGTATGTGCGTGACACGCCAAGATGTCCCGCCGTTGGTGCGTCGTGGAGCTGCTCCAGGACAGTGGAATGGAGATGAGCCGGGATGACTAACAACAAGTCAGGACTGTCAGGGAGTAAGCTGCGACGATATAACGTGTCGTTTTGGAGTACAAAGAGGCGGAGGGAAGGATCAGGAGCGTGGGAGTGCAATCTGTCGATGATCTTGCGTAGAGACTGGTCAAGGCGTTGTTCGGCAGCGATGTTGAAGAGTTGAGAGATGGAAAGAACACACGGGCTGGAGTCGCTCAGGGCAGCGTCTGGTGGATCTACTGGGTATCTGGAGAGGCAGTCGGCATCCTGGTGCAAGCGGCCAGACTTGTAAACGACGGTATACGAGTATTCTTGAAGTCGCAGTGCCCATCGACCAAGGCGACCAGTGGGATCTTTGAGAGAGGACAGCCAGCATAGAGCATGGTGGTCAGTAATAACGGTGAAGGGTCGGCCGTAGAGGTAAGGGCGAAACTTGGCGATGGCCCAAACTAGAGCGAGACACTCTCGCTCTGTGATAGAATAGTTTTGCTCAGCCGAGGAAAGAAGGCGACTGGCATAAGCAATAACGCAGTCCTGACCATGCTGACGTTGGGCTAGAACTGCGCCGATTCCATGGCCACTGGCGTCGGTACGGACTTCCGTGGGCGCAGATTCGTCGAAGTGAGGCAACACTGGTGGTGATGTCAGTATTCCTATCAGCTGTGATAAGGCGGACGCTTGTGCAGGACCCCAAGAAAAGGTTGCGTCTTTCTTAAGCAGGCAGGTGAGGGGCCGTGCTAGAGCTGCAAAATCTTTCACAAACCGCCGAAAATAAGAACACAGGCCGAAAAAGGAACGGACGTCCTGAGTAGAGCGAGGTGTCGGAAAGTTGGCAACGGCGCTAACTTTGGCAGGGTCAGGCCGTATACCTGTAGCATCGACAAGATGGCCAAGTACTGTGATCTCGCGGCGACCGAAGCGGCATTTGGCAGAGTTAAGTTGAAGACCTGCATTGCGAAGGATGCGCAGAATAGCCGAGAGTCTACTTAGATGACTGGAGAACGTAGGCGAGAAAATGACTACGTCATCGAAATAGCACAGGCAAGTAGACCACTTGAAACCATGAAGAAGGGAGTCCATCATTCTTTCGAATGTTGCGGGGGCATTGCACAAGCCAAATGGCATAACTTTGAACTGGTAGAGCCCATCGGGAGTTATAAAGGCGGTCTTCTCCCTGTCTTTTTCGTCAACGGCGATTTGCCAATAGCCGGACCGAAGGTCTATAGAAGAAAAGTACTGTGCGCCATGCAAAGAGTCGTGGGCGTCGTCAATTCGCGGCAGAGGGTACACGTCCTTTTTAGTAATCTTGTTTAGGTGGCGATAGTCGACGCAGAACCGCCAGGTGTTGTCTTTTTTTCTGACAAGCACCACAGGGGACGCCCAAGGACTCGTAGATGGTTCGATGATGTCCTTTGTAAGCATTTTCTCGACTTCGGTTTGAATTACGCGCCGTTCAGTCGCAGACACTCTGTAAGGACGCCTATGGATGGGACTGGCGTTGCCGGTGTCAATGCGATGAGTCACAACTTTTGTCTGGCTGAGATGGGGCGAAGCAAAATCGAAAACGTCGCTGTGAGCGGCTAGCAAACGACGAAGGTCGTCAGACTGAGTAGCCGAAAGGTCGGGGGCGATCATGGCGTGAAAATGTGCATCAAATGAAGTACTAGTGTCAGGGCTTCCAGAAGACAGGGGCGCATCCATAGTAAGGGCCACAGGGTCGTGTGCGTCTAAAGGTGCTATATGTCCCAGCGTGATACTTTCGGGAAGAAACTGTGGAGTCCGTCCAAAGTTCAGAATAGGGATACATGTCCGGTTCGCAGAAACAGTCACAGCAGAGTGAGGGAGGGCTACCCGCCTTGTTAAAAGAGCGTCTAGGGAAGGAGAGATGACGTAGTCGCCGTCACAAATGGCGGAATCAGAGGTCAGTGTGACATACGTCGCGGCGGCTGGTCGAAGGCGAACAAACTCGGCGACACATAAACGCGGCTGTGACTCGGTGGGGAGATCGGGTACAAAAGGAAGTTCCAACTGGAGAAGGCCAGAAGAGCAGTCGATGAGGGCAGAATGGGTACTCAGGAAGTCGTGGCCGAGGATGACTTAATGTGGACACTGCTGCAGAACGGCGAATAGAACTGAGGTCTGGTGACTGGCGAAGCTCACACGCGCAGTGCACATCCCAACGACGCAAGATGTGCCGCCGTCGGCTACACGAACGACAGGCGACGCCGCGGGCGTCAGAACCTTGCGGAGACGACGAGAAAGGCGAGCGCTCATAACCGATAATTGCGCCCCCGTGTCTATGAGCGCCGAAACAGGCACGCCGTCCACTTCTATGTCCAAAAGGTTTTGTCGGGTGGTCAGGGTCAACAGAGGATTTCCGGGTCGGTTGGTCAATGCAGCATCACCTCCGGGAGCTGCACCGGTCAGTTTTCCGAAGAGGGACTGCGGGGGTATGGCGACGGTGAGCGACGGGCAATCGGTGAGCGAGAACGCCGGTTCTGCGGGGACGGCGAGCGGCGATCGTAGTGTGGAGTCGGAGCAGCAACATCACAGTGCGGCAGGTCATTGCGGGCATGAAAAGGCGAGAACCGGCTGTCTTCTGGGCGGTAAGCGTATGCGGGACGAGGAGACGAAATCTGACGATAGCGACAATGGCGGGAAATATGACCAACTCCATTGCAATTAAAGCATATGGGCTTGTCGTCATGTGTGCGCCACTGGTTTGGGTCGCGGTATCGGAGGTAGGTCGATTGTGGGCGGGGAGGTCGAAAGAAATTGCCGACCGTAGGGCTACTTACAGAACAGATCGGACGGATGCCTGCGTTCGCCAGCTCTTCGCGTACGACAGCTTGAATCAGAGATACTGCCGGGCGGGACTCGTCGTAAGAACGTACCGGGGGAACCGACGGAGACGCAGCTTCAATCTCACGCCGGACAAGACGCAGCAAGTTTTCGGTACCAGGTGGTTGGACGTCTTCACACGATGAGCTAGCGGCGGTATTAGGGAGCCGAACGAATTGTTGTGAGACACGACGGCTCTTTGCTTCTTCAAAGCGTCGGCACTCTCTTATAATGTCGTCGACCGTCGAGCAGTCCTTGTACACGAGTAAATTAAAGGCGTCGTCTGCGATGCCTTTAAGAATGTGGCTGACCTTGTCAGCTTCGAGCATCTTGTCATCGACCCGCCGACAGAGTGCTAATACATCTTGAATGTACACAACGTACGGTTCAGTCGATGTTTGGGCCCGGCACGAAAGTTCCTTCTTGGCGGCTCGCTGGCGGCCAAGTGGCTTCCCAAAGAGTTCCTGCAGTTTTTGCTTGCAAGTGTCCCAACTGGTCAATTCCTCCTCGTGTGTTCGGAACCAAACACGGGCCGTTCCCTCGAGGTAATAAATGATGTTCGCCAGCATTAGAGTCGGGTCCCAACGGTTGCTCTTGCTGGCGCATTCGTATTCGATTAGCCAGTCTTCAACGACCTTGTTGTCAGTGCCCGAGAAGGCGCCAGGGTCCCGGAGTTGAGTCAAGACAATCGGTGCTGTGGTAGCCGAAGCTGAAGCAGCGGGCCTCTCAGTCGACATGGTTGAAGGGCCCACGAGGTTTCCGCTTCGAAGTTCCGTGATGTGCTGGTGATGTACCCCGCACTTCCACCAAGATGTTACGGGGAGATTTACAGAAAAGAGGGTTTATTCACACTATGTACAAGAAGACTAAATGTTGGCCAACAACAACAAAGATGGCGAACCACAGTTTCCCCTCGTCCTCGTCTCTTCGGCTCTATGCTTCGGCATCTTCTTTGTCTGCCGGACAACTGGCTCATAACAATATTTTTCGCTGGGTCATTGTCATGACCTACATGACACGCATGTTTATGTCAGGACCTATCACTTATATGCGCCATACACTCCTGTCATACTATCAGGGACTCCGGAACCGGAGGGGGGGGGGGGCAGGGGAGGCAGTCGCCCCGCCAACATTTTTTGCAGAGAAGCCCCCCCCCCCCCTACTTTCGGACCGTGTACGCTGAAATCAAATTTTGGACAAGAGCTATTCGCAATGCACACGCACTAAAGGTGGCACGCGAGGCAATCGATGATGGCGGACCGAGAGAGTATCAGAATAGGCGACTGCGCGTCCGTGTGGTAGCACGTCGGGCTTTTTCTCATCTTTCTCGTCGCACGCCGAGTGTATTCTTATTTTTCACAGTTTATTCTCATCGACTGCGGAATGCCGCTGCATAACAAAAAGCGCGCATAACGAGAATTGCGTGCGTGCTTGTTATTTTACGGCGATTGACGCCATTAACCTTATTGAAGGATGTATGCGATGCGAAGCGTATCTAGAACGAACGCTATGGCTGGAGTGCAGCGTTTTCGGTTTCAGCCAGAAAAATTACAGCGATCTTGTTTTCAAATGAATCAAAAAAGGCCAGTTCAAGCAAATATTCCACAGAGCTAGCGATCGGCGCGAAGCTCCGAACCTAATTACGCTCCCTCAGCTACGCTCGAAAACCAGACACCAGGTGCCTAAATGGCTCTACAAATAATCAACTGTTGCGGGAGCGTTTGGGCAGCCTTATTTACAAATATTCAGCTGTAGCGGTAGCGTTCGGACTTCGTAAGGCATATAGGCGCGAACTTGTTAGCTTGGCTTTTCGTGCCGCATTGAACGTGCCGTTTACGTAAGCTACAACTACCACATCATAAAAGCGCAATGCTTATGCTTTCGCACCAACAGCCATAACGGTTAGACAAATAAAGTTTATTCCTTATGCTTTCGTGAACAATGTGAACGATTAGCATTCTTCTAACCGACGTTGCTTCAGAAGAAGTTTTCGGCGACGAAGCGTGCACTACAAACTTTCATTGGTGGAGTCACAGGCTTGCCGATCTGGAGCTTCACCGCCGACTTCTTTTTAAGATACGCGTCCAGCGGAAACAAATGAAGGCTTATCTCATCCTTCGTCGCTTGGTTGGTGCACTGAGGCACGCAACACTTTTTTTTTCTTCCATGGCGTATGCAGAAGCTGTTAACAAAAACGCGCCCGCGCATAGAGAGCCACACAGTAACACTGCGCCATTGACTGTGCGGATAATCTTTGAAATATTTCTATCGCTGGCCACTACGTGGCGCGACCGTCAATGTGCATTGCGAATAAATTTTCAAACTGGTGGTTGTGTGGTCCAATGCTTTCCAGAAGGCCAATGATCAACTGGAAGTACAACGGTGGCACGATGGCGGGTTAAGAAGCCACAAATCAAAGCACGCCACTCAACATACCCGTAACAAAACTCTTTAATAAATCACAATTACGCAAACAGATGCACAAAAAATTGGCGCTATATTGACTTACACGAGGAGAGGCGAACAACAAGACTTCAATGGTTAAGAAACATTTCCCTCATGCAACCGCACTTCCCTACAAAATAATACACAAGCCAGGCAATCACCGGACACTGTATATTTCCAAACTACCTCTTAAGATCTAACAAAACTGACCACAACTCTTGCCAATGCGGAAAACCGGCACAAAAGATCGATGATCAGGTCATAGACTGCCCCCTAACAAGAAAGGAAAATGTACTCCTGACACGCAAATTTCCAAACACCACAGAATACAAACCTGAAATAATCAAACACCAGAGTACATACCAAGCCCTTGAAGAACTCGTAAAAAAATCAACCAGATCATTGACCAAGCCTGCCTACCCCAACCTTGGCTCCACGCCAGCCAGCATTCGGTAACGCTGCTGAACGGAAACCTATAGGTCAGGCACGATAGCGTATACTCAGTTCAAAAGTCTCTCAGTGGCACCAGCAAGACAGCCATAAAAGGATATGAGAAAGTATTAAAGAAGTTCGAAACTTTATTGGGTATCAACCTTTTTATAGCCCTGTTTGGCCTATGCGAGGAATTAGTGAGGATGCTTCAAAGCCCTGTTTATCGCAGTGCAGGAGCAAAAGAAGCAGTAGAGGCTCTTTTTGACCGATTGTCAAGGCTACGGTCTGACGCCCATTTGACGTCCAATGGCACCGGAGGAACTCAAGAGCCGCAGAGTTAGGTCGAAAGGAACCTCGTGTGCCCAGAGTTTCGCAGCCGCCCAGAAGGCTCCAATTCACATACAAGCCTGAGGAGTCTGCAGCGCTTGACGGCAAGTCGTCACAGAGAAAATAGTTTTTGCCGCTATCGATCATATTAGCGAGATCCGACAGCGATTTGTACAGCTTGACATGGAGCAGCTAATTAGCCTCGAGCGCATTTTGACTGACGCTGCTGAAGGTCGAAGCTTCGCGGCAAACGACCTAAATGAGCTTTTAGGAGCACACGCAACAGATTTTGACAAAAGCAGGCTTTCAGCGAAACTCGTGCTTCTCCCAACGTTCCTGCGTGACAAGGGTCCGGCCGTAAGTGAGCGCATTTTACAAATTCTGCAGGGGAAGTCTGCAGATATGCGTAAGATGATGGAGGAGGTTGTCCGGTACCTGCAACTCGTGTTTTCTGTACCTGCGTCAGCTGCTTTAGGAGAGCGATCTTTCAGTGCTCTGAGGCGAGTAAAAACATTTTTGCGCAATCTAATGACGCAGAGGAGGCTGACACACCTTCTCCTCCTCCACGTGCACAAGAAAGCTGCGGAACTGCACTTGGATGCCGTTATGAAAGAGTGTCTAGAACGGCAGAACGAACAGCGACCTTCGGCCTCCTTTGACAATCTCCCCTGCCCAACGAGCTCTTGTTATGCCAGCCATGAAGCTCGTCAATCTGCGATAATAGCTTTTTACCTAGTGCCTACTTTCTTGGCTACTTGTATCACATTTGTGTGCTTGCATCAGTTCACATTTGCTGCATTGCGGGAGCGAATGCAGAAATATTGATGATATTGAGCAGCTTTCGGACCCGTTTTGTCATTTGCGCGGTCTGCGCAGGTGTTCACTACTTCTGAAATTCCCAACCATTTTTAAAGTGTATACCAATGCACAATAAGGGAGGATACAAGTATGTAAAATTCAATACGGCTAAAATGAAATAAAACATTAATATTGGTGTCATTAAAATTATAATAATTATTAAAATAATAAAATGTATTGTGAATAAATAAGAATTGACAAATATTCAGAAAAAAGTCAGAAACACAACATACAAAGACGACAATACTTGCCCCCCCCCTCCCAAAAACGTTCCGGAGTCCCCGCATACTGTGCCAATTTTGGTACCTACCGAGTTAACGAAACGACCATGGGAGCACCAAGACGTAGGCGGCTGTTGTGCTTGCTGCAGACGGTCCATGGGAATTAGGGGTATAGTAATGACATAACCAAATACAAAAGTTCCATTCATTCACGCATTAGAAAGCCTACATGCCTAAGTTGCATTACAGCTAGCGGGAATCTTACGGTCTAATTTTACAATCGTGCTCACTCACTATTCCCGGTGGACCCGCTCATATAGCAGAGGGTGTTTGGGCGCTGGGATAAAGAAATGAGCCCCTTGGTGGTGGCGGCCGAGGCTGCCCTGCGCCGCTCGAGCCCGCCGGACTCGTTACATGGTTGGGGTTCCTGTGCTTGGCTCAGTCTATACTACGCTTGTTCTCTCTGTGAAGACAGCACAGTCACGCTCTCAGGCGTGGTCAAAGGGATTGGATATCGCTCTGTCTTGCTTCCTGAGTATCCTCTCGCTATTTCTGGACGATGACGATCATGTATAGTGTTTTTGGCGCAAGGGGCACTTATGGCCAAAGAGCGCCATGCGCATGGCCATGAGTTGTCAATGAATTGTGGATGAAATGCAGAAATGATGTGCAAACGGCAGATGTAGCATTATGTAAACAGGCCCAAAAATTACTCGCTGTAGACTGTGAATTATAAAGCATTAAAATAATGACAATGACTATAGTTATGTGCTAAGACCATAAAGCTTTAGTTACGAAGGGATAATGTATTAAAACGTGTAAGTGACAGTGATACTAGTGCCTCAACAGGGCCCTTGAAAGCAAAGGCTGGGAGCCAAGTGCTCTAAAAAAATTTGCAGTGGCTTAGCTTGGCTATGCCAGGGTATACGTAGCGTGAGCTAAGTCGGCCACGTAGTTCAGAACCGGTAGGACTGGTGGCATGGGCGGGCAACGATAGACATTGGTAACGCTAAAGAGTGGAATCCTCTGCTTTAACGAGAAAGTTCTTGCACGTTGTACAAACCCGTGCCACGGTTTCACCCCACTCAGGCGGCGCCGCTAAACTCAACGTTTCACGCATGGCACTACATTACCCGCTTCAAGCCTTTCATGTGCCACAGTATTTCACACACGTCGCACACATATCCAAACGGACTGTTTACGAAGTCCGTCTCGAAGCTCCGAGTCGCACTGGCGCTTTCGCTAAGTTTCACCGCATAGTCAGTCAAGTGGCGAGCCTTGGTGTCATCGACGGCGTCTTGTTGCTCCTGCTGCTGAGATGGTCGGGCACGTCGCTCAGCCTCCTTGCGACGCGGCTTTGCTAGACGTTCCTCCCTTTGCTCCGGTGTCTCCGCAGCACGTTTAGCCTTGTTCTGTTCGTTCTTCCTACGCTCAACCGCTAATTGCCAGGCAACTACTTCGGGATCGGATGAGTTAAGCTTCTCAGCTCTTCTGCGCCGCTGAGCAGCAATTTCGCTCTCCTTCTGCGTGGCTATACCACACTGGCAAACGCCCAGCGCAAACGACGGGCAAACGCCCGGTGCGCCAGCTGTGTGCCGTGTGACGTCACTGCTCGTCGCGCATGCGCAGCACAGCTCTCCAGGAGCCACGCGAAACTGCTCAACCTCGGCCAGTGTAGCTCACGCTACAAAATGTTCTTGCAGCAGTGGCGTCCAGTAAGCAGGTGCGCTACACATCCCTTGGCCTGGCAAACTTGTAAGGTACCAACATCACTTAAATATCTTAATACTACCTTTCCGCCAAATAAAAATAACGTTTCTATGCCAAGAAACACTGCCGGGTGGACGGGACTGTGTTGCCTGTGTGCTAGACAAAAGTACTTTTACAGCGAAAGCTCTACTACGCCACGTCTCGCAAGGTCATTCATCGCGTCGATATGACCTTCAGCCGCCGGAGCGCCAGTGGGGCAGATGTGACGTCACGCCGCGTGATGCGCTGCTGATTGGCGTAACAGCTGCGCTCCCTCGGAGCCTCGCTGCTACGGTACCACGTGACTAGGCGAAGGTTTAACTGCTGCTTCGCCGGCACTTGGTGGCTCAGTCTCGCCATGGATGGCGCGCCAGCTGGGCCGTATGTGCGTGCTCTTCAGCGCAAGGGACACGCTGAATCGAATCATCCAGTAGATATAGCTAGACGGCAGGCTGCGAAATCTCAAGCAAAGGCAATGTTGGCTACTGAAAGATCAGAGCAAAGGGAGGCCAGATTAACACGTTATAGAAAAGCCTACCAAGCGCGGACGCGTGCATTAATGAAAAACTGCGTGCATATAGTCTTTGCAAATCCAAGCCAAACAGACCTTTCGCGCGTGATAACTAGGTTTACAAGAGTTAAACCTGAGCCAAGTTTTTTCATCGTGTGACTTTATTAAAGTAAGTAATTAAAAGTAATTAGTGTAATTATGGAAATATTTCTAGTAAGCATTTCGATTTCTCGTAGAAGTAATTTCCAGCTCATCGAGGAATTTAGCTCAAGGATTAGAATGGTGATGTCGGCCACAGGCAAGTTTTAAAAATTTGGTGCAGTTAAAGAAAAACAACGTATATATGAGAAGGGACCACACTGGTGACAATGTAAGTGCAAACGGAGCTCTGTTTTTTGGTCTCCGGCAACTTAGTGGCGGATGAAAGTAACGCTCGCCTTAGTATGTTTCACATGCTACGATTCTGCTACGCGACACACTGCGACAAGGTTTGCCACGCTGGTGCAGTCACAGGTTTGTTTCACATGGTTCGTCTTTGACCGCCCACGATGTCTTCGTACCCGCAGGCGGCCGATAGATGGAGCGGGGACAAGCCAGGAAGTAGGGGTCATCATCGGTTCCGGCCAGATGGCGCCAGCTGACACGGCTGCCTCCAATCGGAACGCCATGGCGTCGCACGACAAGCTGCCAGAGGCCACTGAGGTGAAAGAGCGCGACCTTTGCCCAGCCGGTACGCTCGATGAGGGGCTGGAAGACCCAGAAGGGTATCCCAGCTGTGGATACCCCACCAAGGGAGTGACGACCCCGACCCGCGGCCGCTTGGAAAGCGTGCTCGATGGCCGGTCCTCGGTGAGTGTCTGCCTTATAAAACTTGCAGTGGTGCTACCAATGAAATGTTATTTGGAGCAATTTTCGCAGCAGCGAGATTTAGATTTTGGAGCACTTTGGAGGAGTGACATTTGTAATAGAATCCTTCAGAAAACTCTCCCATTATATTATACTTTGCAATAGCACTCCTAGCAAAGAAACAAGTCCATCAAGAAAAACATGAAGTCTGGCAAATATACTCGTATTTTGTTTTATCTTTTCGCCACAAACAACGCAGAAATGTTGGGGGAGCATTTTTCAGTGAGTTGAGTTAACGCGTTTGCAAACATTACTTGCTTGTTTCGTTCACAATGCAGCAGAAGTGCTTGTCGTTAACAGAGACGCCGATAAGGAATGTTGATTTTGCTACAACAGAACGGTAGCGCCATCTTTCACCGCTACGGTAAAAACGCTCGTTTTAACGTTACAGCGAAGCCATCGACAACCTAATTTAGGCTAATAGACTATGCTTTCTACCTGGTTTAGTTTTATTATATTAGGAGCGAAGCTCCTTACGCTCTCACGATGTCCGTTGTCGCCGTCGTCGTCGTAGCTCCCCGTCGCGCACGCAGCGCGCATACCGACCGCGCACAGGTGTTGCGCCAGGCTGGCGCCGCTCCGAAACCCCTCTCCGAGCAAGCGCACGACATCATGCGCAGAACTGTTCGCAACGCGCACGCACTCAGCATGCCATCCGCGCGCAGGTGTTGCGCCGGCGCCGCGCTGCTGTCGCTACACTTAGCACTGCAGCATGGAGGAGCGCGAACGTAAGCGCAAACGTCGCGACTCTGATCCTGCACTTCGAGAACGAGACGCGGCAGCCCAACGGCAACGCCGCGAAGCTAACCCCGAGCTACGAGCACGAGAAGCAGCAGCATGCCAGCAACGGCAGCAACACCCCGATGCGAAAGCTCGAGCAGCAGCCGTAATCGTCCAAGGAGCTTCGCTCCATCATCATCATTCACTTCGTGGATCGGCTGCAATTTTTATTCCTGCAAATAAATGCCGCCTTCAGCAAATCTGGTTTTATGGACTATCGGCTGCAAGGGAGAAAAGATCGTGGAAAATTTTGTCTAGATGAGTCATAAATACAAGGAGATTTGCTGCGGCGATGTGTGCATCTGGTAATGAATAGCATGCCTGTTTTCGTGGTCACTTGAGTAAAAAAGCAACACTCTTGTGGGAACTTTCACTATCACAACCCAATTTCTAAGGCAGCTGTATCTTGCGAGCAAAAACAATATCAATTTAAGTGGTCCGTAATTAAATCACGTACTTTCAACTGTACACACATATGTATGGCTCGTTTATAGCATTGCCCATGTATCAAAATGCTGAACATTTATTAAAATTGCTTATACAGGTACTAATTCATCCATTCGCACTGTAATCAGCTAGAACATTGGCCATGATGTCCTCACACCCCTCTTTCGCTAAGTGAGATATCGGTTGCATTTATAGTTCGCCCAGGACAACGGGATAAATTCTGTGTTGTTTGTAAAGCACTTATAACGCTTGCATGCATAATTTACTGCAAAGGAGCTAATTAGTTCACATACTTGGAACTTCGTTTACATAATACCCACAACCTACCAGTAATTTTAAATATCTATAAACAAGGTACCTCTCTAATATCTACTGTTTCTGAAAGAATCCTTTCCTGAGTTTTGGTTTTGGATAAAATTCAACTACCTATGTGCTGTGAGAGCGATCACTAGCCCACTAAAGCAGCAGTTCGCGAACTCTTGGATTGCAAAGCACATGCCTGTTCACTATAGTGCCCATTTAAGCGATTTTATCTCACAAACGCAAATGGAAGATGAGTACTCAAGACAATTACACGTGTAATATGACTGGAGAAAAAAATACATCAAACAATATTACATAAATATTCTGTTGCTTGTCTTATAGCGTCTACAAACATATGTTAGCTGCGCGGGTGAGGAGTTACAAATATGTGGCGTGATTGCAAGATATATTAAGTCATTGGGATCAATATATCAGCCTGTCATGCAGTCCCTTTTGCGAAGCCTCTGATTATTCCCTGCACAAAGAATGTAAAGCGAAAGCAGAAGGCCGCTCTCTAGGCCCCTTCAAAGCCATAATGAAAACAAATTGGGTATGCTGTATCGGAGAGACAGCTGCAGTGGGGTACGGGAAACTTGTTGTGCATGCTGTTAAGGGTAATATGGACATTAGGGTGTAGAAATGGCGTAACTAAAAACAGACGTAAAATTTATTTTTCACGCATTACAAAGCTTACATGGTTTCAAAGTTTACATGCTACAGCTACTGTGGTCTCCGTCTTTCAATCGGGCTGGTTGCCCATTCATAGTGCTTCCATCCTAGTCGAAGATGGTGGGCGCGCATTGGCATCCCTCTGTCTTGCTGCCAGAGTTTCTTCACTCTATTACCGGTCCCTACGTATCCAAGCAGGGGCGCCATACTTGAACAACCGTCAAATTTCTGCTACAAATTAAAAACTTTAAGCCCTCCCGTTGGGCAAAGGTTTGAGTTTGTTAAAATATTTCCTACTACGGCTTAGTGAGCTCTCTCAAACACGACCCCACCTACTCGATTCGCCAAACGCACCTCTTAGCCTCTCTGAACGCTGAGCGAGACGCTAAACTTAGCTCCGACTGTATCATGCACTTTGCGATAACATCATCATAACTGTCCACGTGACCCATGCATGATAGACTCATGGCTGCTTTCTTCTAGACAACGCCACTAAAGCGAGGTCCGTGGTTATTACGGTTTATTATTTATTTAATTATGAGGTTTCTGCTGGCCTTAGAATAAGGCCGTTGCTGGAGTGGGCAGTGCGGAAATGTCTCTCTGATTGAACAAAGTACGTTGTAGCACACTGAGCAATACGAAAACAAGGTGAAAGCAGCAGCCAACGTTTCTACAAGTCGACTTGTATTTTAATAGCGGAGCAGCCGGCCGTAAGTTGTGCCGCGAGCCGCAAAACCTCGGCGAGATATGACGTCACTGCGTTCCCTAGCAACCAACTCGCGGAGCGGCGTGTGCTGCGCCTTCTCTCCGTGCCGTGCACTTGTTCCCTTGGCATGAGACGTTAAGGAGAGGGAAGGAGAGTATGCGCGCGGCGCGAGCAATGCTCGAGAGAAGGAAAATGAGAGTGAGAGAGAGAAAGAAATTGCAGCAGCACCGACGAGGCAACGCGCAGAGCTGCTGCCGACGTCATCCGCGTTTCCCCGTTTCCCCGCGTTCACGCCAAACACGCGCGGTCTCCGTGACTGCAGCAGGCACCTCTGGCGTCGGCTTGGCAGGTTTCGACCAGCCACGCCCGGGCAAGTGTGGAGGTACAGCTTGGCCGCGACGTCACTGGGGAGACAAAGCTCGGAGCCGCCACGACGTGTCAAGGCTACATGTACTCGTCACAGAGTCAAGGAGAGTTGTGCCGCCGTCGCGGCGGCACAACTCTCCTTGACTCTGTGGCGAGTACATGTAGCCTTGACATGGGACGACCAAAGATCCGGACACCCGAAGAAGCCGCTCATCTTGAAGCACGTCGCGCGGCGAAGCAAGAATCTGCGCGTCGGCGGCGAGCCGATTCGGCATCCGTTCCTAGCAGCACTTAGCATTTCCTAGAAAAATGTAGCCAAACCTAGTAAAACCTGGAAGAAGCTAGCTCGATCACCAGCTTCGCTGTTTACTCCAGTCTTGCACCACTAGTGCAAGCTTCCCACATTTGTTTCAAGGCGACATGTGCTCTCTGTGGCACAGTGTATATTGGTAGGTATGGTTCTTCTAACGGGGAGAGAGGGTAAGGCGGGTGAGCGAAGCAACGACAGAGGGTGTGTTAGCGGCGAGGGTGTAGAATTGAAAAGAAAGATGGGCTACTCATAGTCGGTTGAGGAATGTGAGCTAGCGACGTGTGTCAGCCGGTGGAAGTGTCACTGTAGGTTTCACTTTTCGTGGAAGGGGCCTGGACGACGGGAGGGTGGGGGATTATCTGCTCCGCTGGAGGGTGGTGGGGAGGTTGGAATATTACTGAAAGCCAAAAAAAAGAGAAAAACTACACAAGTCCATGAAAAATAACTAAGTGCTGTTGCCTACAGGTAGTTTGAAATTTAGCATAGTGAGTAGATTCTGAAGCTCCATTTGAAACGTTTATGCCTATTGGTTGCAATGTCTTGAATTTATGGACGAGGTATGATTTTCTATTCCCGGTCTCGTGCAGAACGCAAAATTCGAGTGTAGGATGTAGAGTTTCAGTTCGTCAAAGTTATGACCTGGTTGGTTGAAATGCTCGGCGATGGTTGTGGGAAGCTTTTAGCTGTGCCCGCGCGATGTCCGTTAAACCTGACATTCATTGATTGTCCCGTTCCACCGATATATTTTTTCTTACAGAAAGAACATTCGAGTGTATAAATTACAGCGGAATTAGTGCGAGTAAAGCATGTTTTCACTTCGTGTCTATAACTATTGCGGCGTTTTTATTGTTAAGTCACTTTGATGACGCCTGCATGTTTTGCAGCTGGGGCGAGAACATGCTTTTATTCCGGGGGAATGTTGTTGGCTGACTTTTGCGTGCACTAACATGTCTTTAACGTTTATGTTGCGGCGATAGGTAACCTTTGGTACATCGGGGAACGCGTTGCTCAGACGCGGGTTACTTGATAATATTGGGTGGTATTTTGGTAGGATGTTGTTTATGTTTGGGAGGGCACTAGAATATTTTTTTATAAAGGATGGTGGTCTCTCGGATTGGGGTGTAGGCTGTTTGCTAGCTACTTCTGACTGCCTCTCCAATGTTGACGTGACGGCATAAGCCTTGTCGAGAGGTACTTGTGGATTGTTTCTGCTAGCGTTGCTTTAAAGTCATTTGTATGGTGCTTTCATCAGCCAAGAAAGAAAGGGAGAAGAAAAAGCAGAAAATAAGAAAAACACGAGCAAACAAGAGGAGTATGTGGAAGAAATTAAGAAAGAAGAAGTGAGAAAATGATAAAGTGTCCCTATAAAAAGAATTGAACATATGAAAGCGCAAAAGTGCACGCGCAGCTACGTGGCCTATGGGAGAAGAGCCACGTAGCCGAAGAGAGCGGCCCAGCTACGCTCTGGGACGACGAGGGGCAGAAGGGGCTGGAGGCCGAACCGGACGGGTGGATCGCGGAGACGGCGGCAACCCAGTGGAAGCTGTTCTTCAGCTGCCGCGGCCACGACCCGCGAGCTGAGTGAACGTCCCACCGGAAGCCGCAGCTACAGGCTGACGGCGCCGCTTCCCGGATTCCCTGCGGCTACCATCCGCAGCTTGCGGAGTTGACCGGGCGATCCGGGCGCTTCGGTCACCCCACCTTTTAGACCCCTTGACCAGCTCAACCGTGGACCAAGCGACGTCGAGTCTAGGATGCATCGGCGTGCCCAACGACGTGTCGTCGGAAGCAGCGACGACGAGGTGACGTAGCCATGTCGATAGACTTGATGTAAATATTTTGAACTTCATAATACGTCGTGTATAAGGACTTAAGACAATATTTTCAATTAACTAGCTTTGTATATAGTTTGTCATGTGTTAGGTTTTTGATATTACGTTTATAACACGTGCCCAAAATTTTGATGCCCAAAAATTTATTTTTATAAGGAGCATCACAGGAACTCTAGCATGCATAAAGGACGGACCAAATATGCGAATTATGCTGTCAGAAAAAATTACATTTATTCATGGCTGCATAATGAGGCGTTGCTCCAGAGCAACGTTGGGCATCTGTGGTCCTACTTCACATGGAATGCCTTGAAGCAGTTGCGGCTTGGAAGGAGACATAGGTCACTATTTATTATTCCACTATTATCTCACTAATATTTTATAATATATTATTTATTTTTATTATTATTTTATTATTATTATCTTTATTATTTTTTAAATTATTATTTCCTATTCCATTATTATTTATTCCAGTCAGTGTCATCAACCGAAAGGTCTTCTTTCCTCCATGTTCTGCGAACGTTTTCTTTCTTTTTCTTGCGCTGAGTCACCGAGTGGGCACGAGAAGTAACCGGCAAAGCTTCAACATTATCGCTTGACATTCCATCGTCATCCTCTACTCATGGCTCTTTATCGCGAAGATTGGTCACTATTTCTAGTGGACAGGTATCAATCAATTTTCGAGCATCTCTCGGATCATAGCCGGTGTCATCCAGGTCGCTGTCGAAGACAAATCACCGTCCGGAAGAAAGATAAGCTCCTGAATTTCTTCATGAGTCAGCCACTTTCTTTCTTTTGACATCGCCATGTACATATGAAAGACAAAAAATCTGACCTTATGACGAACCCTTATTCTACTCGGTAGAATGAACACTATTGCTTTGCTTTACCTTCAGCACAGCAAAAAACCTCCGCATATGCCCGTTGTTGCTCCTGGGCAACACCACTTTTGGCGAGTAAAAGTTTGTTGTACAAATTGCGGCCACACCGTTTAGCCTCCTCATAAATGTCGTACAAGGCCTTATGAGCTATTCTTAGTACTGCAGTTGTCACAGTAGGGTCCTATACTGCCACAGCTCAAGAAATTTACTCGCGTGTGCTGTCCTTGCGCTGGCACCTCTCAGAACAGTCAAGAAAAACAACAACAACGGAGCGGTGCTGCCATCTCTACGTATTTACTTCAAGCATGCGAGGCTCGCTAGTCTTGGTACATTCCATACATGGCACCAGCGGTATCGTTCAGCAGGGTGCGTTCAAGAAAAAAAATTGTTTTTAGGCTGTTGCTCCTGGGCAACAGTGGGCACCAAAGGGTTAACTAGATGGAGCCACCATACCGGCGGAGGCTTGGGACCGCGTTGTTTCCGTTCCGCGTCTGAATCGCATCTCGTCGTCTGCGCCTGCGCGCCTGCATAGGGCGCGTTTATAGCACATTTCCCCACTCTCGGATAGAAAGCGCTTGCGTGGCTTAGTGGTAGAGTATCCGCCTCCCACGCAGCGGGCCTGGGCTTGATCCCGGTGGAGAGCGGGTACTTTTTTTCGCATACGATAGCGGCTACGGGTTGGCGGCGGCGGCATCATCGCGACCCGAAACGGTTATTGGAATGAGTCCATAACAGCTTACGTGTAAAAATATGGTCACAGTTTCACCCGAAAAGCGAAGCATCAATTGCGATAGCAAATTAGTAGAGAGCTATACGGAGTAAGGATAGTAGTTTTATCAGCTGTATGAACTTGGACATGCAGCAGCACCAGCAACGCGCAGACTGTTGTTGACGCCGTCGGCGTTTTGCCCGCGTTCGCACCGAACACGCGCGGCGTTAGTGACTGTTGCTGGTGCCTCTGGGGGCGGCTTGGAGGTTTTCGACGAGATCAGAATGGGACACTCGTCGAGCTGCGTCGGAAATCTCACCCACCTTCTCGCCTCGCAACGCTTTAGGGGCGAAACCCCTTAGGGTCGAGCCTTGTCCCTCGACCCGCCGTCGTAGCCACGCTAGTACTCGCCGCTCCCGCTAGAGGCGCAGCTTTGCTCTCTTTCTCTCTCGTTCCCGACGAGCACGCGCTCTCTCGTCCGTAGCTAGGGGCGCTGCAGTGCACAAGGGCTATATAAGTGCTGTACAGTTAAACCTGCTTATAACGAACCTCCATATAACGAATTCCTGGATATAACGAAGTTTTTCAGTTCCCCACCGTTACTCCAGAGACGCACATGTATTTGAGACCTCTACGTAACGAAGTGGCAGCGGGAGACCGCCTCGAAATAACGAATTTTCCCCGCTGAACACCTAGAGATTTCGCCCCAAATTGTGTCATTTTTGCGCGAGCAGCAACCGGAAGCACCTTCTCCGCCGCAGCGGGATGCGAAGTGGCGGCTTCGCGCTTGGCGCGCTGGAATTCACGGCGACTGCGAGGCGAGAGCAAGCGCACGTGTGCGTGCGTGCGCGCGAGCGTGCGCGAGGCGTGCCTGCATCCCTTGACCCGGCGATCTTTTCGCCGCGGACATGACCTTTCCCCCTCCCTTCATTCAAACCTGATTCCGCCGCTTGCTGCCGCTGGCCTAGCCCGCCAAGCCGCCACTCTCCTTTTCCAGTTGATGTTGCCGAAGAAGAAAAAAAAACGTTCCTTTTTTTTTCATTGCGCTGGCAGCGCCACTCTTTGGTTACTGTGCAAGTCTCTGCGCTCCACTTGACTAACCTGACACTAGTGACACTATAGGGCTGTTTATAGTAAAGTCACTTAAGTTTATAGTCCGACGTAACGCGAGCGCGCGCGCGTACGCTACGTCACGGTGGCGAAAACGACCAACGTACCGGCGGCTTCCGACGCGCCCCGACGGGCCCGGCGCCGAATTGGCTCCTGTCTTGAGTGTACTAGAATACGGTCGAGTGGGACGAGCGGCCTGGGGTGGCGCATGCTTTGCCGTGAGGCGCCCGATGTGGAAAAATACTGTGGCGGCGCTGCGATCGAAGTGGATTGGGCCGCACCAAGGCCGCGCCGTTGGAAACTACTGGCGATACAGCTCGGCAGGGTCATTCGTACAATTCGTACTACTTCGCGCGCTGATATTTGCGTTCGCACCGCTCAAATAATTCATAATTGCATATGACATGTATTTATGCCTTAAGAATTTCTTCCTTTCTTTTATTTATTTTGTTTTATGTTATTTTTAATGCTCGGTGATGCGCGTATACATTGCAGCCGCAGTGTCGGCTTTCATTCTACTATGCTATTGAACGGTTCCCTTTGGAGAACAAATATTTTTCTCGTTCTTCAAGCAGCATCTATCTCTAATGTGTATTGTTGCGCATGTAGGTTTCCATCAGTAGGTCTTGCGAAACGCAGACGGAGAAACATATAACCTTCCTGCTTGCCGTTTCAAACAAGTATGCAGCATATCTGCCCCATCCGGCGCCTTGTACTCTGATTTACGGGAAGCATTGTTATAGATAAAAAAAAGATTCAACTGCAGCGCAACATTCCATTCAAGTTGCCGCCTTCATCGCGTAACAGAATGCGAAGTAATTGGTACGCGGTCACTTATTGTGGTAGTACCTCGAGCGCCGAAAACAGTTTTAGTTAGTCGTTCTATATGCTCATCTTTGGCCGTATAAGCTGTACGTGGAATTTTTTTCCCTGTCAATACGGTAACCGTTGCTTTTTCGAATTTTCGTGCTGAACCTGGCTATAACGAAATCCCCTTTATAACGAAGTTTTTCGGGAATTTGTCAATTTCGTTATATCCAGGTGTAACTGTATATACTGCACACATGTACAGTATATATATATATATATATATATATATATACAGTATATGTACGCCCCGCTCCCTCTTCCGGCGTCCGGTTCCGGCCTCTGGTTCCATTTCTGTTCCCGCTTCCCGTTCCGGAAGCCGGAACCGGAAGCCAGCTTCCGGAGAACGCTTCCGGCGTTTTGCCCGAATGATCCCCGGCCGCTGCTTCGCCCACTCATCATGATTCACTTCGTGGATATGCGGTGTATTTTGTATATAAATACGCATTTGGTGCCGCAGCTAAACGTCGCCTCCCCTCTCTCCCTCCCGTCCCCCCACGGCCTTTCGCGCGACGGAAAAAGTCGCGTTTGCTCTCTATATATGGTGATCGTAAAGGAGGAAAGAGACGCTTAATTCTGCTGTCCATCAGGGAGCACGGCGCACAGCGCGCGTTTGCTCTCTGACGTGCGTTCGCTCCCCGTGAAAGCGCGTGTCCCTCACGCGCTTTCACTCGCACATACAGCGTCTGGAGCGCGGCGACGATTTCATCGCTGTTGATGTCTTACGGAACCTCACGGCGATGGCGAAGCCGACGGCAGAAATCCGCTTTGGAGTGTCCGTATAATTGTTATCGCAATAAAACAAATGTTGCAGTTTCACCCGAAAGGCGAAGCATCAATTGCGATAGCAAATTAGCAGACTCCGCCGTGCATTCGCTCCGCGTGAAAGCGCGTGTCCCTCGCGCGCATTTACTCCCAGATACAGCATACAGCGCGCGGCGACGATTTCATCGCCGTTGGACAACGTACTGAACCTCATGGCGACGGCGACGCCGACGACAGAAATCAGCTTGGAGTGTCCATGTAATTGCTATCGCAATAAAAATGTCGCAGTTTCACTCGAAAGGCGAAGTATCAATTGCGATAGCAAATTAGTAGAGATCGATACGGAGTAAGGATAGTAGTTTTATCAGCAGTGTAAACTTGGACAAGTAGCAGAACCTGCAATGCGCAGAACTGTTGTGAACGCCGTCGGCGTTTTGCCCGCGTTCGCATCGAACGCACGTGGCGTTGGTGACTGTTGCCGGTGCCTCCGGCGGCGGTTCGGCGGTTTTCGAGGAGATCAGAACGGGACACTCGTCGAGCAGCGTCGGAAGGCTTGCCACCTTCTCGCCTCGCAACGTTTTATTGCGACAGCAATTATATGGACACTCAAAGCGGATTTCTGCCGTAGGCGTCACAGTAACCGTCGCCGTGAGGTTCCGTATGACGTCAACGACGATGAAATCGTCATCGGCGCCGTATGCTGTATGTGCGAGTGAAAGCGCTTGAGCGACGCGCGCTTTCACGGGTAGCGAACGCACGGTGGAGAGAAAACGAGCATTCTGCGCCGTGCTCCCTGAAGGGCTGCAGAATTAAGCGTCTCTTTCCTCCTTTACAATCTCCGTATATATATATATATATATATATATATATATATATATATATAGCAAACGCGTCTTCTTCCGTAGTGCGAAAGGCCGTGGGGGGACGGGAGGGCGGGAAGGCGACGTTTAGCTGCGGCATCAAATGCGTAATTATATAAAAACGTTCCGAGGCTAGACTTCCGACGCTGCTCGACGAGTGCTGCGTTCTGATCTCGTCGAAAACCTGCGAGCTGCCTCTAGAGCCACCGGCAACAGTCATCAATGCCGCGCGCGTTCGGTGCGAACGCGGGCAAAACGCCGACGACGTCGACAACAGTTCTGCGAGTTGCTGGTGCTGTTGGATGTCAAAATTTATACAGCTGATAAAACTATCCTTACTCCTTATACCTCTCTACTAATTTGGTATCACAATTGATGCTTTTTATATAAATACGCATTTGGTGCCGCAGCTAAACGTCGCCTCCCCTCCCTCTGTCCCGTCCCCCCACGACCTTTCACGCGACTGAATAAGTCGCGTTTGCTCTCCGCCGTGCGTTCCCTCGCCGTGAAAGCGCGTTTCTGTCGCGCGCTTTCACTCGCACATGCAGCATAAGGCGCGCGGCGACGATTTCATCGCCGTTGGACTTTACACGGAACCTCATGGCGATGGCGACGCCGACGGCATATAATTGCTATCGTAATAAAAGATCAGAACAGATACGGCGGAAAATATTTGTTCCCATTTTTTAAGCTGCGCTAAAAATCAAGGCTCCGTTGCTGCATCAACCGGGAGACCATTTTACTCGCGTGCAGTTCGCGGGAAAAAAGAATACATGTAGCTGTAAGCCTTCAAGAAAATTCTTCTAATTATTTTGAATGATACGCCCCCGTGGGTCGGCGCGTAACTTTTTCAATTTATGCACCCGAGTCAATGCCAAGCTTATCAAGATTGAGCAAGGACACGAATTTTAATCTTTCGCGATAGCGTCGTAGTTGTAAAGATTGCATGTTTGCTGTCTGGAGAAGAGCACTAACTGAAGTATGACGATTGTACGACGAAATTGTACGACGATTGTATGACGAAAGATGAAACGAGCGTATTTTCTCTGTACGTTCTCAAGTATATCAACTATTTCTTAGTGTACGGATCCCAAACCACGGAGGCATATTAGAAAATTAGACGAATATAGCTTTAATAAGAAAATAATTTTATCGCTTGATTTATCTGGCATGAGGATCTTCTTGGGTACAGTGGCTTACCAACCATTTCTCGAGTGGGGAGGGGGGGGGGGCAAACTGCAAAAAATCTGACCTCTCTCCTTCTCTCTCTCTCTCTCTATATATATATATATATATATATTGCAACAAGAGTATTTTGCAGGTAGACTTGATAAGCGGTTTAACAAGCCGGATCGTTGAAAACCGACCTAGCGCGAACCACACGATCGTCAACGTCTTCTTCCACACACTGGCTGGCACAGAGCTGGTGCCGATGTGCTCCGGTACAATCACTCCCCACGCAGAAAGGAGCCAACCTGGCGACTTAGGGGATTGACAGCACAGGAGGGTCGTAGCATGGTTTCAGCCGAGTGACGTGAACTGTTTCACGCCCTCGGCAGCGGTGGTCGGAAGATGGCTCGAGCGGCTCGATGATGTAGTTGACCGGAGATGTTTGCTCGACTACTCGGTAGGGACCGTGGTAATTCGAGAGAAGCTTGGTCGAAAGGCCGGGAGTAGTGGACGGGACCCAGAGCCAAACTAGCATTCCCGGGGAATAGTGGGCGCTAGATGCGGATTCGTCATGGCGAGATTTTTGGCGACATTGGTCTTGCGCGGTAAACGAGCGAGCCAGTTGCCGACACTCTTCAGCATAAGCAGCCGCTTCGGAAACAGGCGAGGCTTCAGAGACATCGGGTCGGTAAGGGAGAATGGTGTCCATGGAACAGGATGGTTCACGTCCATATAGAAGAAAAAAAGGAGAGAAGCCGGTGGTAGCTTGTGGCGCAGAGTTATAGGCGTACGTGACGAAGGGGAGCACCCGGTCCCAATTGGAGTGATCATCGGACACGTACATCGCAAGCATATCTCCAAGGGTGCGGTTGAAACGCTCCGTCATGCCGTTTGTTTGCGGATGGTACGCAGAGGTGGTGCGGTGAACAATGCGGCATTCTTGGAGCAGTGCCTCGATAGCGTTTGAGAGAAAGACGCGGCCACGATCGCTTAATAATTCACGGGGCGCACCGTGTCGCAAAATGAGGCGGCGAAGAAGGAAGCGAGCGACGTCTATCGCGGTGGCAGCTGGCAGCGCAGATGTTTCAGCGTACCGTGTGAGATGGTCGACGGCGACAATGATCCACCGGTTGCCCGCAGGAGTGTTGGGGAGGGGACCGTAAAGATCAATGCCAACACGGTCAAATGGTCTTGTAGGGCACGGTAAAGGTTGTAGAGGACCAGCGGTGCTATGAGGGGGAGTCTTGCGGCGTTGGCACGAAAGGCATGATCGCACGTACTGGCGAATGTATCGATACATGCCGCGCCAGTAATACCGCAGGCGTAGGCGGGAGTAGGTCTTGAATACGCCAGCGTGGCCGCATTGAGGATCATCGTGGAAGGCGGTGCATATGTCCGAGCGCAGATGACGGGGGATAACAAGCAGCCACCTGCGGCCATCGGTTAGGTAATTGCGGCGGTACAACAAGCCTTCACGAACGACAAAGTGATGTGCTTGACGACGAATGGTGCGTGAAACAGATTCAAGCGAACGCTGAGAGAGAACGTCAAGCAGAGAAGCGATCCAGGGATCCTTGCGTTGCTCGGCCGGCATGTCGGTGATGCTGAGGGACGACGAATCGCAGGTGGAAGTTTGTAAACAAAGTAAGTCAGACGGAAGCGGAGAACGGGATAGGGCATCGGCGTCTGAATGTTTGCGTCCCGAGCGATAAATAACACGTATGTCATACTCTTGAAGGCGTAAAGCCCAACGAGCGAGGCGGCCAGTGGGGTCTTTCATAGATGACAACCAGCATAAGGCATGGTGGTCAGTCACAACGTCAAATTGGCGTCCGTAAAGGTAAGTACGGAATTTGCTGATTGCCCAAATAATTGCCAAACATTCCTTTTCCGTTACAGAATAGTTCGACTCTGCCTTTGTTAGGGTACGGCTGGCATATGCAACGACATACTCGTCATAGCCGTCTTTGCGTTGGGCGAGGATGGCACCAAGACCGACACCGCTAGCGTCCGTGTGAATTTCAGTAGGCGCATTGGGATCGAAGTGGCGCAGTACTGGAGGGGACGTAAGGAGCCGGCGGAGCGTCGTAAATGACTCGTCGCAATCGGGATTCCATGCCGAGAGGTCAGCGCTGCTGGCAAGTAGCTGAGTCAAGGGGGCGATAATAGAGGCGAAATTACAGATGAAACGCCGAAAATAAGAGCACAAGCCGATGAAGCTACGGAGCTCTTTAAGAGTGGCTGGCTTGGGAAACTCGGCAACGGCTCGCAGTTTGGCGGGGTCTGGTAGGATTCCCTCTTGTGAAACGACGTGTCCTAGAATCGTAAGCTGTCTGGCACCAAAGTGGCATTTCTTCAAGTTTAATTGCAAACCAGCAGCCGTGAGACACTCAAGAACTTGCTCGAGGCGATCGAGATGAGATGCAAAATTGGGAGAAAAGACAACTATGTCGTCTAAGTAGCAAAGACAGGTACGCCACTTAAGTCCCCGGAGGATAGAATCCATCATCCTCTCGAAAGTCGCAGGCGCGTTACACAGGCCGAAGGGCATCACATTAAATTCGTATAACCCATCAGGGGTCACAAAAGCCGTTTTTGGACGGTCCGCTGCAGCCATCGGCACTTGCCAGTATCCAGAGCGAAGATCCAGGGAAGAAAAAAATTCGGCACCTTGTAGACAATCGAGAGCATCGTCTATTCGTGGTAGAGGATAAACATCCTTACGTGTGATCTTGTTTAGTCGGCGGTAATCCACGCAAAATCTGATTGAGCCGTCCTTTTTTCGCACCAGTACGACCGGAGAAGCCCAAGGACTGTGTGACTGCTGGATCACGCCGCGTTGCAGCATGTCATCGACTTGTTCACTGATGACGCTGCGTTCGGATTGTGACACGCGGTAGGGACGCTGACGCAGTGGAGCATGGTGACCGGTGTCAATATGGTGAACAACCGCTGACGTGCGCCCCAAACAAGGTTGGCCGAGGTCGAAAGAGGTCCGAAAACGGTCAAGGAGTTGAACGAGCTGATTGCGCTGAGCTTGCGGGAGCGCGTTATCGACGCTGCGCAACAAGACGTCGTGGTCTGGTGAGGCGGGAGCGGCGGCAGAAGTGACGGCATCGATGGGCAGTGGTGTCGTATCGCAAGGCGCATCAAACGGAAAGATGGCATCAAAAGTGTCGAGACGCCCAACAGATTCGCCATGTAATAGAGTTGAAGGGCAGGGAAACGGATTACACGCATAAACTGCACTGGAATCATCATCAAGTGAGACGACTGCGAACGGTAGGACAACGTTCCGGCGACGCGCACATTCCTCAGACGGTACAAAAAGTGCAGTTGAATTGGGGACAGCGTCACAGGTGACAGAGAAAGCAGGGACGATGACGTCGGCAGCGACAACCACCTTAGCAGACGGGCGAGGGTCATCGTCGGTTGCGGTACAGAACGGAGACAAGGCGAGTTGTGCACGTGCGCAGTCGACCACTGCATGATGCGCGGAAAGGAAGTCCCAGCCCAGGATAACGGCGTGCGATGCATGAGAAAGGACGACAAATTCGACAATGTAGAGCGTATCTTGAATTAAAACACGAGCGGTGCAGGTGGCCGAAGGCTTGACGTGCTGCGAGCTCGCTGTGCGTAGCGAAATATCAAAAAGCGGAGTCGTCACTTTGTTCAGTTTGCGGCAGAGAATCTCACTAATCACACAAACAGCTGCTCCTGTGTCGACAAGAGCGTTCGTCGCGACACCGTCTATAAACACTACAATCTCGTTAGGCGGCGAAAGAAGAGGCCTTGCAAATTTCGACGACGGCGCAGTTCTTGCCTCAGGAACTGCGGCTGTTAGTTTTCCTCCTGGTCATGGTTGGGACGGCGAAGCATGGGGGAAAGGGAGCGGCGGCGGGGAGAAGGAGATCGGCGTGAACTGAAGGCGGGGCGACGTGAATACGAGTCCGTGGCGTCAGATGTAAGACGGTGTGTAGCTTGCTGAGGGACATGGCTAAGGTTGGGAGCGCCATCGCGAAAATAGAGTCCGCGGCGGCGACAGAAGCGCGCAACATGTCCCGGAATACCGCAAGCGTAGCACACTGGCCGGTTGTCCGGAGTGCGCCAGGGGTTTAGAGGTGGTCTCGGATGCGAGAACGGTACGTAAACCGGCCGTACCGGACTTGGCGGAGTGTAGAAGTTGGTGGCTGGGCTGGATGGGACTGGCGTCGGTGGGGCATGAGATCGTGTAAGGGCCTCAGCATAAGTTAGCGGCGCCGTTACTTGCGGCGGCGCCGTAACGTGCGGCGGCGAAGCGGGGGACGGGAGGGCCTCAGCAACTTGCGTCTGGATAACCCGACGAAGCGACTGGTCCAGTGGGGGGAGAGGCTCAGTGACCGATGCCACAAGAGAGAGCTGACGTGCAACTTCCTCACGTACGTATTGCTGAATTTGAGGCAGCAACGAGGTGTAATCAAAACCAGCGCTGTTGGGAGCCAAAGCTGAAAGGTCAGCCGTTTGCATTCCAGGGCGACGTGTGGAGATGCGCTGTTTACGCAGCTCGTCAAAACTTTGGCAAAGTTCAATGACTTCAGTAACGCTCTGTGGGTTTTTAGCCACGAGCATATGAAAAGCGTCATCGTCGATGCCTTTCATGATGTGTTTGATTCGGTCAGGTTCCGACATGGACGCATTCACTCGCCTACAGAGGCCGATGACATCCTCAATGTAGCTTGTGAAGGTCTCACCAATTTGTTGAGATCGTCCGCGGAGGCTGTGTTCAGCGCGAAGCTTGCGCACCGCTGGCCGACCGAAAAACGAAACGAGGGTCTCTTTGAAAGCTGACCAGGTGGTAAAATCAGCCTCGTGGTTCTTGAACCACAGATGGGCCACGCCGGTAAGATAAAAAATGGCATGAGTCAACTTGTCGCGGTCATCCCACTTGTTGTGTGCACTAACACGTTCATACTCGGCCAGCCAGTCTTCCACGTCGTGATCGTCAGTGCCACTGAAGACTGGAGGATCACGCAGATGAAGCACCCCAGAGCACACGACAGGTGTGGGAGCGGGAGAAGCTCGCGAGGGTCCGGCGTCCTCGGTCATTGTGAAGGCAGATGGTAGCGTACGGCTGCGGAGTTCCAGGACGCTGAAGGGGACTACCCAGCACCTCCACCAAATGCAACAAGAGTATTTTGCAGGTAGACTTGATAAGCGGTTTAACAAGCCGGATCGTTGAAAACCGACCTAGCGCGAACCACACGATCGTCAACGTCTTCTTCCACACACTGGCTGGCACAGAGCTGGTGCCGATGTGCTCCGGTACAATCTATATATATATATATATATATATATATATATATATATACTGGACGATTCCGTGCTGTGTCGCCTTATTTACCATCCTGACGGGCTACGCTGGGTGCCAGTTCTACCACGCTCTCTCCGACTTCGTGTCCTCAACGCCTTTCACGATCATTTGACAGCTGGCCACCTTGGGTTCCATAAAACCTATGACCGCATTCGAAGTCGTTTCTATTGGCCTGGCCTTTCTGCTCGCGTCGCCAGATACGTCGGTTCCTGCTCTCCCTGCCAGCGTCGCAAACTCCCAACATCTGCTCCTGTCGGCCAATTACAGCCGATTCCTTGCCCCGCAGCCCCGTTCGAGGTTGTTGGGATCGACCTTTACGGGCCCCTTCGTGTCACTACTGCTGGCAATCGATGGATAGGGACTGACGTCGACCATCTGACGCGCTACGCTGAGACAGCTTCTGTACTTACTGGCTCTGCTTCGGAAGTTGCTCACTTAGTTCTTGAAGCCATTATTCTACGTCATGGGGCTCCTCGTGTACTGCTCAGTGACCGTGGAAGGGCGTTCCTTTCACAACTACTAAATGAAGTTCTTCGAGCCTCCGGCACTGCCCACAAGACAGCTTCTAGCTATCCCCCCCAGACTAAAGGCCTGGCCGAGCGGTTACATCGCACCCTTACCGACATGTTCGCCGCTTATATTCAACCAGACCACAAAAACAGGGATATTCTTTTACCATTCGTCACTTTCGCCTATAACACGGCCGTGCAGCGCACAACTGGCTACTCGCCATTTTACCTCGTTTATGGACGCTCCCCTACTTTATTTCTGGACGTTTCATTCTTCAACTGCAAGGCTAATTCATCTCTATCATCGTGCGAAGAGTACGTTTCCCGACTCGACCACTGTCGCCAGCGTGCTCGCCTGAACACAGAGGCCAGACAACAAGACCGGAAAAATATTGACGACGAATGCCATCGCGTTGTATCTTTTCGACCTGGTGACGAGGTCCTGCTCCTGACTCCTGTTCGCACCCCTGGTTTATGTGAAAAATTCCAGCCATGGTTCATGGGACCGTACATAGTCCTTGGACAGACTTCGCCTGCCAACTATCGCGTCACTCCTCTTGACGCCCCCACAGGCCGCCGTTGCCGCAATACCGAGGTTGTCCACGTGTCCCGCATGAAGCCCTTCACGCGGCGTGCCTCGACACCTTGACGGCCGGAGAGGCTGGCCCCTTTCACGTCGGGGGGAAATTAGTGTGGGCGTTTATTACGCACATCTTTCTTATCTGTATGTTATCATCATCATGCTCACACTTTTACCTATCCTCCTCTTCGCCTGTATATGTGATCATCATCATCATCGCCCGTGTGCTGCGCTGGTTCGCTGACGAGCTCCCGGGCCTAATAAACGGCGTCCCAACCGAGACGTCACAATGTATATATATATTGCGAATTACTATTACAATAGGTGAAAATGCCTGAAAATGCGTCTGTCAGTAATACTTATATTTAACCGACATAGACCTATTTCTCAATCACACATAGTGAACCATCGCGGACTATATAAAATTTCAAGATGATGCAGGAGCAATAAGTTTTTCACAGATGTCTCGGATCCCGCCCAGTCGCAGCAGTAGAGCACACATAAAAAATGTACGTTTGCTACAAACAATATTAATGATTAAACGTACTTGGTATGAAAGATTACAGCCTAAATGTATCGCTATAGTTTAGGCAATAGTATTGTCCAAGTTCTACGGAACAAACTACACTAAACATAAATCACTTGCAATATTCACCAGAAAAAAATGACAGCAGATGAGTGCGACGACCAGATCTCCAGTGAAGCTGTTTCTTTCGATCAGTTGCAATAAAACTTTAAATTTCTTGTAATTATATAGCATACATTAAAAAGTTGCTCGTATATGACTGTACCATTTGAAGCTTTGCCCGCAAGTAATCCCTTGGAGCACTTCTTGTCAGGAATTTTTAAAAAGCCAGTAATTCATCAACACACATGTTACTTCGCCATAACATTACCACGGTGCCCCCCCTCTCTCCATCCCTGCCTCCCCCCCTCGCCCTCCTTACTCAATTTCCGCTAGATTTGATATCGGGTGAGTTCACAGTTCTGCCAGAGCTACGAGACAAATTATTTGTTTGCAAAACACACTCATAAAGCTCCGGATCACTCGCATGCGTAATTACTGCAAATGTCATAATTAGTACCCTGTCTTTAAAGTTTACCTACATATTGTCCATACCGCGCTCTTTACTTTCGCCCAATATAAACAAAATGTTTTGCACCGAGGGCATCGCTGAAACCAGGTCTGAACGTGTTATGGCGCCTGAAAATAGGGACAGAAAAAAGACGGTTTAATAATTATTCGCAACGCTTCTAGCTGCATCAGGAACGTAAAAATTTTGTCGCGCATTGTAGTTACCATGTCCCCCCTCCCCTTTCCACAAAATGTAAACCTGCTGCAACCTATAGCTATGTTGGGATACTGAGAAGCATAGCATATCACACGCTTTAGCACTTGAAGAAGAATGTTTTTACAAACGCTGTGTATGATCCAACCACATTTAAACTTCGCACAGAGACTTTCCATAGCATACCCCCAATTTGGCTAAATTTGGTCTTGGTGGCTTTTATAGTTCTGGCAGGGCAGTGGGCTCAATTCTTCCCCGCTCGTTAGACACACTCATAACATTCTAGAGTGCTTGCATGCGTAATTTATTGCGAGAACCCCAATTACTCATCTACTCTGAACTTCACATACACATAACCAATTAACTTGCCTTACATTCGCCAAATAAAACGAAGCTGCCTCTTTTAGTTCAGTGAGGACGCCAGGTGAACCGTTCTATTATATTATGCATGAAAAAGTAAAAATAAATAAAATACGAGGATTCAATAATTATTGGTAACCCTTCTAAATACGCCAGAAACGTTAAAACTACGTGACACATTGCACTTAAAATCCGCCGAAATCCGCAGCGCGCGCGTGGATGGAGAATCCCGCATGTCGTCCGCTACAGCGCGTCCCGAGGAGGCGAAAAAGACAATTCTCACTCTCCAAGCAGGGGATACGTAGTAAAGAAAGGCATTACTCACATGGCCACTCTATCAAGAAAGAAAATTTAGCTTCAGGTGTAGTTTTGTTGGACATTCCAACATGCAACCTTCGGGAACGTGCCCGCTTTCAAAAGTGGGGGGCAAATGGCATACTTTGCGCCCCCCCCCCCCCCCTAAATACGCCTATGCTTGGGGTACACGTTTTGTCATGGCTTTATTTTCTATCAAAGTGATGTGATCATTCCACCGGAGGTCCGAAGGGATTTTTACATCAGAGGGGGTCATAGCGCTAGAAGAAACGGACAAGAACGAGAGAACAAGACGAGCGCTAACTTTCAACTGAGTGTTTATTTGCAGAAACAACCGTATTTGTATGCCCGCACACAGAAAAGGCCCAATCACCGCACATGAAAACCGGCCGCGTCCGTTTTACGTTTTTACGTCTATGTATTTATTATGATTTACAGCAGTAAGACAGCTACCATTATTTGAATATTGAAAAGTCAGTGGGGCCTTTTTTTTTCTTCAGTGCCATAGAAAGTTTTTTTTTTTGTGTAATAATGCTAATTTGTCATTTTTTACACGACATACGTAGTTTGTCTAGAGTACTACCTAATAGTGTCTGGTGATTAGGATTGTTTACCTCCTGGTAAATGATTCAGTCATCTGCGAACAATTTGATTTGCACAAGTATTTCTTTTACGATGTCATTGATGAATAAAAAAAGAATAATGGTCCATGGATCGGCCCTTGCGGAATGCCTGATTTTACTGGTACCGGCATAAACACGAACTTGCGATCGATACTCATTGACTCCTACACGATAAGTATGCCCCTATCCATGACAACAGTGAATTAATTTTTAGTATGGGCTTTAGTTTTAATAAAAGCTTGTCATGCTACACACGATCAAATGCCACTTGGGAGTCCAAAAGATAATATCTATTTGACTGTTTATGTACGGCTAAGGCGAAATCATGTATCGTCTCAAGGAGTTGGGTAACCATACATACCCTTACGAAAACCGTGTTGTCGCCCATCAAGCACGTTATTTTGCTGCCGGAAATTTGGCACCTGCAAAAAAATTGTGTGTTCCTGCATCTTTGAGCGGACACATAGCAAATATATTAGTCTGTATGAAGTAATTAGTGAAGGGCTTTGAGTTTTAGGGACAACTTTCCAGCGCTTCGAATTTGTCGGGAGTTCTGCAATGAATTAGTATCAGAGATAAGTACAGTAAAACCTGGATAATTCGAACTCGGTTAATTCGAAATTTCGGTTAATTCGAAGAATTTGAGCGGTCCCGTCATTCTCAATGCAAATTCTACCGGATAATTTGAATGGCCCGCGCGGCTCTATTCGGATAATTCGAAGTTTCTGGCTGGTAGCATCGTGCGGCGGTTAGGTTAGGGCGCTCCGTACAGTCGCCAACCGATTTTCCGAGCTCGTGGGGACTGAAAAATAGTCCGAAAAACTCGTTCGGCCGAAAAAAATTATTAGTGCAGCTTAAAAAATCTCTAATAATGCCCTGCCTCATACTACGCTTGGAGGGGATCGACTTGCTTGGATTTGCGCAGCAGTGACGTCGTCTCCGTGTACAGTCGACACGAACGTCACTGCGTTGGCGATCTCCGCCAACGGAGTTCGCCGTGGAGATCCAAGAAACGAGCTTCGCACCGCTTAGCTCTCGCGAAGGCACAGGAGGTAGCGCCGATCACTGAGACATGCGTCTCCGAAACACCTGCGCAGTGTACACGCCACGTTCAAAATAGCAACTGAAACTTTAGAAAAACAAAAAACCTCACCGAATTAACAAGCGTGGTGTCATCGCGCACGACCGCGGCCGCCGCAGCGAGCGAAGGTTAGTGCGGTCAATCGCTTCAACGCAAACTGAGCGGCGAAAGCACAGCGCATACAAAGGTCAGAGCCGTCTGGAGATCGCTTTCAAGATACGGTGCGCGCGAGAACCCCCTCCGGCGCTAAGTACGCAGTTGCTAAGAGTAGAAGTCGCCCCCCCCCCCTCCCTCCCTCCCATACCCCCATGGCTTTTCGCGCGGGGGAGGAAGTCGCGTTTACGCTCCGTCGTGCGTTCGCTCTCGATGAAAGCGCGCGTCCCCTGCGCTGTCACTCGCACATACGGCGGGCGCGCGGCGATGATTTCGTCGCCCTTTGACTTTATATGGAAGCTCACGGCGGCGACGGCGATGCTGACGGCAAAAATCCGCTTGAAGTGTCCATATAATTGCTATCGCAATAAAAAAAAAAAACATCCCACAATAAATGGTTACAACGATAGTGCTGAGGGCATATACTAGAAAGAAAAAAGAAAAGTGCAGTACCCTCGCGCGCGCGAGATTGAGCCGCAATCGTCGGCTGACCCTCGCAAGCTTTGACTCGCACATACAGCGTGCGGCGCGCGGCGACAACGTTTCCGTGTTTGGACTTTATACGGAACCCCACTGCTACGTCAACGACCACGGCGACGGCAGAAATGCGTTTGGAGTGTCTATATAATTCTTATCGCAACAAAACAAAACAAGGCACGCGTTGTGAAATGCCGTGGGCTCGCGCCGGGTGCAACAATATGCAAAGCCGATCTTAGTCTACATGCTTGTGTCGAAGCTCCAAGCGTGCTCTCGCTAAACAGAGCGATTCATGACAACTATAATCGGCTGCCTTTAGACGCGCTTTGCCTTTGTGTAACGGCGAAAATATTCCGTTTCTTCAGAAGTGTAGAATACCGTGTTGTTCATAATTACCGCGGCACAGGTCATCCATTAGAGTTAGACACTGCAATAACTGCTAGAAGAAATACAATATATTGGTGATATATAGTTCATTCTAAATGGTAAATTCACCGGTTTTGTAGTTTTCCAGTCTTGCCTGAAATAAATATTTAGCGCTACAGGACTATGTAGCCTGTAGCGATAAATTCCGACTCCCCTTCTCGTATTTCGGGCTCCCATTTCATTCCCATTCCATCTGCTCGACAAGTGCCGTTATTCTTTTACGACTGCATAAAAATGTCGCATGATGCCGGGATAATTCCAACTCCGGAGTTGCCACTCCGCAACTCTGATGCCGATTGACCTTCCCCAAAAATTGATAGCCTAGAGTGCAGTCCCTAATGTGCTATTGTTCAGTCTGATTTCTGAAACACTCTTTTTCAGCTATTGACTCAGACGATGGCACAGTTCAAGAAAATTACACAGTTCAAGAAAAGAAGCATGGACGTCGCTGTCGCCGCCGTCGCCCTGGTCACTGTCGCCCTGGTTGCTGCGGGGATCTTACTGACCAGGCAGGAACTGGGAATCAGTGGAAAGAAGCTTTGTCACACGAAGGACTGCCTCACGCACGCTAACCTGCTCTTGCGCGCCATTAACACGAGCATTGACCCGTGCGAAGATCTGCACGGCCACGTGTGCTCTCGTTGGTTACCGGACAGCAGGTATCGCGACCACGCCAAGTCCACATTGGACGAAATGATGTTCGCTTGGTACGAGGGATTCAACACAACCCTCAGTCATGGGACGCTCGTGCTGCCTGTGGGGAAGAAAGTCCGCGCCATGTATGACACTTGTATGGCCAGTGAACCAACATTCGGCGAGTCGGTGGCTGCATTGATCGATTTGCTCCACCAGTACGGGTTACGATGGCCGGAGGCATCCGAGTCGAACGTGACAGCTCTTGGCGTGCTCATCGCTCTCGACGTTGACTTCCAGGCGCCGTTCTGGTTTGTTGTCAGAACACGAAAACTAGGACGGACGCGGGCAGTTGTAATCTCGCCCAGTCCCTATATCCCCATATTCCGGCAGGACCATCTGACCGTAATGGTCAGTGGGAAGTACGTCAACTATTGGAGGGACTTCGAGTTAGTCGTCCTTAACAAGTCCGGGCCCGCCGCCAGCAATGAAGATATCTTGAAAGCAGCTCGCATGGAGGCCAACATACTGACGTCGCTGGACAGTGCCTACAACGCACAGCCAAAGTCTTCTGCGGTGTTTTTCCTTGGAAAAATCGAACGGCACACGCAGCCATTGTCATCTGAGGACTGGATTAAAGAGCTCAATGCCAAGATGCAACTCGATTCAGCACTGACAAAGAGTGATAAAGTGGTTACAGATGATGTCCGTTACCTGCAAGCGATCGGTAATATCTTCGCGAACTACAGCAACGAAGACCTCCTTCGTCATTTAGCTTGGCACGTTATTCAGCAGTACGCGACTGTTGCCAGCTATAGGCTGCTCCGTGCACGGTTTGGAAGTCGCGAAAGGATAGCGTTCTACCGCCCCGTCTTCTGTGCCACTAACGTCGAGGTGTCCTACAAGGCACTCGTTCTCGCCTTGTACGTCGTGTCCAGGTTACAGCCCGATGACCTTGACTCTATCACCGACGCCTTCGACAGCCTCAAGGAGACCTTGTTCGAAAAAATCAATGCCTCCGGCTGGCTCGACGTGACCAGCAAACGAATGCTCGGCCAGAAGATCTCAGTGTTGGCGACCCGTTTGTGGCCGCTGCCAGAATTCCTCCGCAACGACACACTCGAGGCCGTTTACTTTGATTTCCCTGATAACGAGACGTCTTTCGGCGACTACTGGGTCAAGTCGCGGCTGTTGCTGAAGAAGCTCAACAACAGGGCGCCTGGCTACGAGTACATACTCGAACTGCCCGGAAACAACTCGCCCAAGTACGTCCTCTTCAATTACTTGAGGAACAGCGTAGACGTGGCAATCGGAGCAGTTTCGAGACCCCTGTTCTATCCACAGGGCACACGCGCGATGACGTACGGTGGGCTCGGGTTTTCCATGGCGTTGCAGTTGGTGAAGACAATGGACAGCGAAGGTCTTAAGTGGCATCCTCGTCTTGGCGTGGCACATTCCATCAGGTCGCGGTCCACAATGAGCGCCTACCAAACTAAAGATGGCTGCCTCAAGGAACAGGGATTCGCGAGCGTGTTTCCCGAGATTCCGGCTATGGAAATTGCCTACGCTGCTTACGCAAAATCGAACGAGACGCATCCGCCGATCGATCACACACTGCCCGAAGACAAGGTCTTTTTCTTGACCCTCTGCTACATGACCTGCTCACAACGTGGACACAAAAATCCTTCCGCAGCCGACTGCAACAAAGCCGTGCGTGGCTTTCCCGCCTTCGCCAAAGCGTTTTCTTGCTCCAAGGGGTCCGCGATGTATCCGACTACAACATGCAATTTCTTGTGATGTGCGGAGCGAGCGAATGCGAACTATTCGGGGAAGTCTACGTTCGTTTTGCGATTAGAATGAATAGATGAACTGCCACGGAGATAACTTTAAGTGAACATATTTAGCCGAGTCTCTGTTACTTCAAAAGGTTTCTTTTTCTTCAGGCGGGGTATTCTTACTTGTTTTACTATCGCTCTGTACTGCTTTGATTAAGTGTTCATCTGTGAAGTATTAATGAACGCCTCTATCGTGTGCTTGATCATGTCATTGCAGAATTGACTGTTCAGGCGCTCGCACAATGTCGCGAGTGCTCGGGACACTGACTATATCGCGGTGAGTGAGATATTTAAAGCGCTTCATCATTGTATAAGCCAGCATGCAAGTAAATGTTTTACACTTTATATTTATAGTATACCTGTACTAGTTGATGCATTATTTCTTTGTTACTTTTTTTTGCATGCTGCTCGAACGTTCGGCGGTGAGAACCCGTCAAGCTGCCTCATGGGCAGCTTTTTCTTTTCACCCCTCCATGTAAACTGATACATGAATATATGATTGATTGATTGCTTGGTTGAGTTCTCGTGTTTTTTTTTTGTATTGCTTGAACCCTAATTCTTAACGGTTGCTGTAGAAAGTTCAGTGATCATTCGTCTACGAAGCGTGATTTTGTTCTGTCGGGGCAAAAGCTTACCGTAAATTTTTTTGCGACGATGTAAACGACTTGCTCTGTATTTTGAATGATTGCTCTGGTTTTATTTTGCTTTATATTAATCGATTTACTCTTGTGGAGATTGTGGCGTTATCGTGTCATAAATGGTCCCCGTTTCAAGCATAGCAAACTTGTCTGTAGCATGATAACCATGGCTTCAAGCTTAAGACTTCAATGGATTATCGAAACGCTGCTGAAGGTCGAAACTTCGCGGCTAACTACCTAAATGAGCTTTTCGGAGCACACGCTGCAGATTTTCACATCAGCAGGCTTTCAGCGCAACTCGTGCTTCTCCCAACGCTCCTGCGTGACGAGGGTCCGGCCGCAAGTGAAAGCTGCAGATTTTCACATCAGCAGGCTTTCAGTGCAACTCGTGCTTCTCCCAACGCTCCTGCGTGACGAGGGTCCGGCCGCAAGTGAACGCATTTATAAATGATGCAGGGGAAGTCTGCAGATATGCGTAAGATGACGGAGGAGGTTGTCCGGTACCTGCAACTCGTGGTTTCTGTGCCTGTGTCAGCTGGAGAGCGATCTTTCAGTGCTCTGAGACGAGTAAAAACATTTTCGTGCAATCGAATGACGTAAAGGAGGCTGACACCTTTTCCCCCTCCACGTGCACAAGAAGAGAGCTGCCGAACTGCACTTGGATGCAGTGGCGTAGCCCGAAATTTTGTTCGGGGGGGGGGCTCACTTTCCAGCAAGGCCTCCTCCTTATAGAATTTGTCGAGGGGTCAAATACACGAATAATAACTGCATTGTCATTGCCAATGCCATTGCAAACGAATCAAGTAAAATATGTATTTTCCGTAAAAGAATATATTCGTATTTCCAAAAAATTGTGGCAGCCATAACTGGTATCAATGCTTCCACATTTTTTTGTAAATTTAATGAGCAAAGAAAATATCACACGCACATTAGAACTATATTGGTTCGAAACCAGCAAAGCCGTGCATGCAGCTGATATGAAAAACGTAAAGGCCATGACATGAACAAGTTGAGGTCAATTATTTTGATTAATCTTAGTCATTCAAGAACCTTGTTTACATTTTTGTACATATGCAACGGCTAGGGAGAAACCTCAATGACGTTGTCGTTCGTTGCAATAGATTGCGCTCGAGGAGCTGTTACCGGTTGTGTATTGTAATTACACCGAGATTATAAACGCAACAGTGACTATATATGAAATGCAAGTGTTCTGCGAAATATACATTAGAAATGCGAAGATAGAATGGAATATACAAATGCGAACATACAACTTGATAGAGGGCAGAAAACTGACGCTGGAAAGAAGTTCACTGCATGTGTACAAAAAACCTCACAATAATATTGTTACGAGACTGCACGCAATGGGACAAAGATGACGTTGACCATTTGGGTGAAGAAGACGACGATTGAAGAGATTGTCTTTCCGCCATCTTGGCAGTACTACAGCTCGCTGTAAATGTTTTGTAAATATATTTTCAGTTATACCATTTCCTGTGACATTTTGGTGGAGGTTCTGGCAAGTTCCACCATGTCAACAGGCGGGGATATTGCGTCAACCGCAACACCGGCACCCCAGCCAGTGATCTTGATCCAACCCCGCGACCCAGGATCTTTTTGCGGCACCGACAACGTCGACGTTGATGACTGGATTAGGAATTATGAGCACGTCGCAACCAACAATCGGTGGGACCCGACAGTGACACTCGCTAATGTGGGTTTCTACCTGAGTGGGACCGCACGCGTCTGGTTTGACACTCATGAAACGGAGCTGACCAGCTGGGATCTATGTAAGCAGAAGCTTCGTGACCTATTTGGCAAACCAATTGGCCGCCAGAGCGCCGCTTCGAAAGATCTCTCCTGTCGCGCCTAATCTCCCACGGAGTCGTATACGGTGTCGTACACATCCTGGACGTTATCGCCCTTTGCCGCCGAGTTGATGCCACCATGACCGAGGCGGACAAAGTAAGTCACGTCCTGAAAGGCATTGTTGATGATGCTTTCAGCTTGCTGGTATTTAAGGACTGCTCGACCGTTGAAGACATTATCAAGAATTGCCGGCGTTTTGAATCTCTGAAGAGTCGCCGCATCGCCCAACAATTCATGCGGCTTCCAAACACGGCCGCTACATCGTCCTGCGCGGACGTTCAGTCGCCCAATCAGCAACCAACCACCGATAGCCTTGTCCGCATCGTTCGTCGTGAAATTGAGGCGGCGTCGCCACCTTCCTATTTCGCACGCCCTTCCGACGACTCCCGACCGACAGTCTCTTTAATCCAAGCCGTCATGAGGGAAGAGCTGGCTAACGCAGGACTCCGGCCTATTGCATCCCTGACTCACCCTCGGGTCAATGCTGTTCTTCCGTCTTACAGAAATACAGCAACGTTGCGCCGCTATAGGGATCCGGCCCAGTGGAGAACCCAGGACGATAAGCCCATCCGTTTTCATTGCTACGGCGTTGGACATATTTCCCGTCACTGCCGGTATCGCCAACCTTCCTCCCCTCGCTCATTTTTGACATTCGCCGCGACGACAATCGACCCCTGCAGTTTCCCGCTCGTAACAACTCACCGCTCCCACACGCTCCTGTACCAACCCGCAGCTCCAGCCGTTCACCTTCTCCGCACGATCGTCGTTCCCGGTTCCCTCTGCCCCGCCGCTATTTATCGCCGCGCCCCTCTGGCCGCTCTTCCCAGGAAAACTGAGCAATGCAGCTCCCGGAGGTGACGCTGCATTGGACCCACGACCTGCAAAGCCTCTTTTAACCTTGCCCACGCACGAGAACCAACTTGCCGTAGAAGTTGATGGCCTACCCGTTACTGCCCTTATCGACACCGGTGCACATATTTGTATCATGAGCTCTGATCTCCGTGAACGCTTACACAAAGTGCTCACACCTGCAGAGTCCCGCGTTGTGCGTGTCGCGGAGGGTGGAACCCCAGCCGTGCTTGGAATGTGCACCGCACGCGTGAGCGTCGCTGGCCGCCACACGTCCGTGTTGTTTCAAGTTCTTCACCACTGCCCTCATGACGTAATCCTTGGACTTGATTTCTTGACTGACCACTCCGCTGTAATTGACTGCTCGGCCGGTGTCGTTGAACTTGACTTCCCCTCTTCACTAGGCGCTCCTGACGTAGTCCAGAGCCAGCTCTCTTGTGCCGAGTTTGTTCGTTTGCCGCCCCAAGCACTCACCTGTATTGTCGCTGTACCTTGCCCCAGTGTACCGGATGGTGACTATGTGGTTACTCCGTCTACCAGTGTCCTTTTGTCGCACAACATTTCCTTTCCCCACACTGTTGTGACTGTTGCGACAAACCAGACTTGCCTGCCCCTCTTGAACTTCGGACTCTGTCCTCAAGTTCTTCCCGAAGGCTTAGTTTTGGCCACCCTGTCACCATCAGATGAGTGCCAGATTTCATCACTGTCATCTGATCCTACGTCAGCAATTTTGTCCGCCGACGCGCCCACTTCTCCGTCGGTACAGAGCGCTATCACAAAGATGATTGCACCGGACCTTCTACCCTCCCAAGTCGACGACCTCCGTCATTTGCTCATCACATACTCCGACATCTTCGACTTTGACGGCCGTTCCTTAGGTCACCTCTCTCGTCAAACATCGCATACATATTGGCGATACCGATTCACCGGCGACCTTATCGCGTGTCACCATCCGAGCGCCAAGTTATTCAACAAGAGGTTGACAAGATGCTTTCAAAAGGCATTATTGAGCCGTCCGCGAGTCCATGGGCTTCCCCTGTTGTCTTAGCTAAAAAGAAAGACAACAGTTAGCGATTTTGCGTTGATTATCGGCATTTCAATAAGATCACCAAGAAGGATGTATATCTTCTTCCACGAATTGATGACGCTCTGGATTGCCTTCACGGCGCGACCTATTTTTCATCCATGGCCCTGTGCTCTGGTCACTGGCAGATCGCCGTGGACGACAGGGACCGTGAAAGGACAGCCTTTGTTACAGCTGATGGCCTCTATCAGTTCAAAGTTATGCCATTTGGCTTGTGCAATGCCCCGGCCACATTCGAGCGAATGATGGACACGCTGTTGCACAGCTTTAAATCTGCCTGTGCTACCTGGACGACGTGATCGTGTTCTCCCCGACATTTGCCACACACCTCACACGTCTTTCATCCTTCCTATCGGTGTTTCGTGCGGCTGGGCTACAACTTAATCCTTCGAAATGCCACTTCGGTCGCCGCCAAATTACCATCCTCGGGCATCTCGTCGATTCAACTGACGTCCGTCCCGACCCCGCCAAGGTTCGTGCTGTCGTGTTCCCCGTACCAACTTGTGCCAAGGATGTTCAGAGCTTTGTGGGCTTGTGCTTGTATTTCCGACGATTTGTCAGAAATTTTGCAGACATAGCCCGTTCACAAACAGATCTTCTCAGGAAAGACGCTCCGTTTTCGTGGGGTTTCGCTCAAGCCACAGCCTTTTCCCACCGTATCACGCTACTCACTACCCCGCCGATTCTCGCCCACTTTGATCCCAATGCTCCAACTGAAGTACGCACAGACGCGAGTGGCTATGGCATTGGTGCTGTTTTAGCCCAATGCCAACGTGGTTGTGATCGAGGTATTGCGTACGCCAGCCGGCTTCTTTCCCCTGCCGAGCGCAATTATTCCATTACCGAGCGCGAGTGCCTCGCTCTTGTTTGGGCAGTTAGCAAATTTCGCCCCTACTTATGTCGGGCGGCCTTTTAATGTTACCACTGACCACCACACTCTGTGCTGGCTTTCGAGCCTCAAGGACCCAACTGGGCTTCTAGGTCGCTGGGCTCTACGTCTACAGGAATTCACGTACACTGTAGTGTACAAGTCTGGCCGACTACACCTGGATGCCGACTGCTTGTCTCGGCACCCCGATGCCCCCGAAGCTACCACGGAGGATACACCGCCTGGCCTTTTCTCGCTTACCGCTTTCAGCCACATTGGTGACGAGCAACGGCGGGACACGTCTCTAAATGATCTCAACGGCCTGCAGTCTGGCTCGTCGGACCGGTCACTCCGCCTGTTTGTCGTTGTAAATGGCACATTATATCGCCGTAGCATGAACCCCGAGGGACAGGAACTACTACTCGTCGTTCCCGCACACCTTCGGGCGACCGTACTCGAGCAACTGCATGATGTGCCAACAGCCGGCCACCTTGGTGTTTCCAGGACGTATGACCGTGTACGGCGGTGCTTTTTATGGTCCGGTCTCTACCTTTCTATTCAACGTTATATCGCTGCCTGCGCGTCTTGCCAACGCCGGAAGAGGCCATCTCTTTCTCCAACTGGTCTCCTCCAGCCTATTGACATACCCGCCGAGCCATTTTTTCGTGTTGGCCTCGATCTTCTCGGCCACTTCCCTCTCTCCACCGCTGGCAATAAATGGATTGCCGTTGCTACGGATTATGCGACCCGTTACGCCATCACAAGACCTCTCCCGACCAGTTGCTCTACAGACGTCGCCGACTTCTTGATGCAAGACGTAATTTTACATCACGGCGCTCCTCGTCAGCTTCTCACCGACCGGGGTCGCTACTTCTTATCTAAAGTCATTGAAGACTTACTTCGTTCTTGCGCCACCAAACACAAACTTACGACTGCGTACCACCCCCAAACGAACGGTCTTACTGAACGTCTGAATCGCACTATCACTGATATGCTCTCTATGTATGTTTCGTCTGATCACCATGACTGGGACACTGCGCTACCTTTTGTCCCCTTTGCATATAACTCCTCACGCCATGACACCGCCGGCTACTCTCCCTTCTGGCCGTGGCAGCGGAGAGGCATGCACGCTCTCTAAACCTGCTGCAAACTTCTTGCAGATGCTGCCTGATCAACTGTTTCGGAGCCGCAACTGCTGCGCAGCCTCAGAAGACCTACGGGAGATCGCTCGACTACGTCAACAACCACATCATTGCCGCTGCGACGGAAGCGCCGAGGAAGCCAAGGCATAAAAAGGCGTCCCCGCAAGCTTGCCGTCATTCTGGCAGTGGCAGCGGAGAGGCATGCATGGTATCTAAGCCTGCTACAAACTTCTTGCAGGTTGGTTGTTTATATTTGCTGTTTTATGTAACAAAACAATCACTTTGGCCTACTCCGCCGCTGCTGCTGCCACGCTGGTTCTTTGATGTTGAAGTGCTCTTAGCCGTTGCCCTCCCGAGATTGTTTTTCTGTGTACAGATAGCTGTGCTCTTAAATTGCCATGAGCGAACTCGGCGATGAAACGTGTGCGAAATGCACGGAAGATATATCAACTGATTCTCGGCACATGACGTGCTGTGCATGTTCGGGGCTTTTCCATTTGGGCTCTTGCTCTGGAGTCTCAGAGAAATCTTTTAAGTCGAAAGGCGAAGATTACAAGAAATCTTGGAAGTGCCCACAATGCCGAAAGGCCGAGTCAAATGCACAATGTCTCAAGGGTGCTGATGATACTTCTGTCGCTGCTCTGCTTCTAGAGATGAATAGAAAGCTTGACGAGCTACTACGTCTGAAAAAGATGGTTCACGACCTGGAAGCATCGGTCAAACTCATGTCTGACAAATACGACGTCGTGCTCGCTGATGTAGTTAGGCATGATGGCGAGATTAAATGTCTTGCCGACAAGGTTTCAAAGCTCGAAAAAACGGGTGGCTCAGCCGCCGAACTGGAACGCATTGCTTCTTCTGTAAATGATCTCGAGTATCAGAGAAGAAAGCTGAACCTCGAAGTTCATGGCGTTAGGCACGTTATAGGGATGAATGCCTGCTCACTGAAATGAATGCTATCGCTTCCAAGCTCAATCTAGACATGCTGAACGATCAGTCGATATCTGCAATCCACAGGTTGCCAGCTAGGGCGGATAAAATTCCTGGTATCATCATACGTTTTGCGAACCAAATGGTCCGAGATAAGTGGTTAGAAAAAAGAAAATTGTTCCCTACAGTTCAACCTGATCTATACGTGATGGAAAACTTGACAACGCAAAACAGGTTTCTGCTTAAGAAGGCTAAGGAATGGGCGAAAGCAAGCAATTTTCGTTTTGTCTGGCACCGCGGTGGAAAGATCCTTATTAGGAAGGAACAAGGTAATACTGCTCATGTGGTAAAGAATGCAGCTGACCTTAACAATTTGAAATAATGAGTCAACCTGCCTGTCATCAGTTCACCATGTCTAGTGCAGATTGGGTATCTCCCACAGAGTTTCTTAATTACATCGGTTCGGAACACAATCTATCTACTAAATGTTTTCATTTAAACTGTCAATCTGTTCGAAACAAACATAATGAGCTAGATGTGTTCTTCAGCAGCCTTAATTTTCAGTTTGACTTCATCATGTTATCTGAAACATGGTACAACCGTGGTTCACTTGTTTGGCATCTACCTGACTATCAATGTTTTAATCAATGCAGGACCACCTTTCGCGGTGGTGATGTTAGCTTACTTGTTCGCCACAGTATTAATGTTGACTACATCGAAGAATTCTCATGCGTCACCGATGATTACGAGGTTCTATCCTTTCTTTGTGGCAGAAGCGTTTACTCAGTATTTTGTCGTCCACCAAGTGGGAATATCCAGAGTTTTTTTCTGTTTCCTTGAAAACTTTTTTATGTATGTTTCCATGTATAAGTATGACGTCATCTGGGGTGGCGACTTTAACATAGATATGTTAGCTGACACTCGCTTGACTCGGGAATTTCATATCTTGCTTCAGTCGCGTGGATGCTCAAGCGTTATCTCCGTGCCAATGCGAGTAACCCATGGCGCGTCCACTTGATTGGATCTGTTTATAACTAATGTTTCTACAATAATCACAAAGGCCGGCGTTCTTTCGTGCAGCCTGAGTGACCACATGCCCATTTTTTCTGTCTTAAACGACACACGAAAAAGAAAACACAGCGTCTTTCACCCAGCCAACTGATTACACCAAATCGCCTTGAATCTTTTCGCACTCGGGTCCAGTTACTCAACTGGAGCGATGTATACGTCACACGGTGTGCCGAATCAGCGTATGAGGAATTTCTGCGGATTTTCAACGTGTGTTACCAAGAAAACTTTCCTCTGCGAACGAAACGCAAAGGATCTTCGCATATTCGTAAACCATAGATCACAGATGACCTGTTTCGCAAAATAAAGTTAAAGAACATGCTCTTCAATAAGTTTGTTAAGTCGCGTAATGTAACTGATCTGCACATATTTAAAGGCTACCGTAATAAGCTAACAAATGAGCTTCGGAAAGCTAAAACCTCCTATGAATATGAATATTTCATGTCTTGTCAAAATGATAATCACAAAACTTGGAAAAAAATAAACAGTATGCTAAATCGTGCATCGTCCTCATATGAAAGTATTGAGATTTTGAGAGACGGAATTAGTATTCCGAACGAAGTACTACCCGATTGTTTTAATAATTATTTTATCAGTGCAGCTGGCATATGTGTAGATAAAAATGCCGACCGCTATATTCAGGTCCGATGCCCCGATAGCATTTTCTTATATCCCACTACCGAATCTGAGTTAATTCACTTATTTTCAGAGTTACGTAATACTACATCGTGTGACGTTGACGGCATACAGATTACACCTGTAAAACACGTCTTAGACATTATTGCACCTGTTTTGGTATACGTTTACAATCTCTGTCTGGTATCTGGGGTATTTCCTGCAAAAATGCAGATCGATAAAGTAATAGCACTGTTTAAAAAGGGTAATAAAACTGAAATATCTAATTACAGACCTATCTCTATACTTCCAACATTTTCAAAGGGACTTGAGAAAATTATATTTCGGCGTATCTGAGATTTCTTAGAAAAACACAGCCTGCTAACACACTGTCAGTATGCTTTCCGAAGTGGAAGGTCAACCCAGCTTGCCTTACTAGAGCAAAAGGAATTGATATTGAAAAACATTGAATTAAAGCAACTCACGCTCGGTATACTCATCGACTTCAGTAAAGCGCTTGACTCTGTTGATCATGAACTTTTAATAAAGAAGCTGGAGTACTACGGTATTCGCGGTATTGCTCTAGATATAGTAAAATCTTATTTAAAGCAGCGGAGTCAACTTGTTGAAATTCATGGCATCTGCTCCCAAATCAAACAAGTAAAAGTTGGAGTTCCACAAGGGAGCATACTAGGCCCCCTTTTTTTCAACGTCTATGTTAACGACCTTGTTCTCGTGGATAGTGAGCCAAAATATATCATCTACGCAGACGATACTACTGTGCTTTTTTCGTCGAACAATATTGGAAGCTTAACTTCAACTGCAAATTCTGTCCTTGCTAAAATACATAGATGGTCACAGGATAATGGCTTAAAAATTAATACTGACAAAACCAAAGCTATTTTATTTCAAGCCAAGAATAAATGCTTGAACTTAGAGTCAGACATTTTTATAGGCTCTTCAAGAATTGAGCTTGTCCGGTCTGCGAAAACTGCTTGGTGTGTTTTTTGATAGCCATATGTCATGGAATGATCACATAGACTTCCTTGCAGGTAAACTTGCCCAAGTAGCTGGAATACTGTTCAGTTTAAAACCACTACCACGCAAAGTCAAACTTCTCTTATATAATGCTCTTTTTCTGCGTCACACTACTGCTGTCTGGTGTGGAGTACAACGTCTGTTACCAATATAAACCGATTGTTCCTGCTGCAAAAAAAGGTAATTCGTAGTATTTTCAATGCTCCAGCAGATTCTCATACTGCACCTCTCTTCAAACAACTTAAATTACTCACGCTGCACTCTCTGTTAGACTTTAGACTGTCCTTAGCCTATCGAAAAGACGTGAAACAAAATCAGTCATACATTACGTCTTTAACGCAGTTAATTAGAAATAGAACAAAATACAGCACACGGTCACCTGAACACTGGCATGTACCATGTCCTCGCACTAATTATGCTTTTCAAATGTTACATCATCGCTTACCACGCTTGTTAAACACACTCATGCGCAATAACATTGCTGTCATTTCTTGTCCTGTTTCGCGTTTGTACGAGTTTTTCAGTAATATTTGATCATGATCAATTTTTTTCACCGTTTTTTGTTTGCTCATGTATAAAACTGCTTTTTTCCGTTTGTAGTGTTTTTTATATTGATTTTTTATGGCATAAGTTTAAGCCAACATTGCATTGTATTTCAAATGTATTTTTGTTGTCAGTCCTGAATTAGCGCCTGTGCCTGCCGCTGCTGCCCTCAGACTGGGTTTTAAGGCCCTTCAAGTTGCTGTGCGCAACTTTTCCCTTAAATCCCCCATAAATTGTACATTTATGGAAATAAAGGCAAATTAAATTCTATCTTCTATACGGGCGAGAACCAACGCTCCCTTTTGACACACTCATTTCGACCCCTGCCGCACTGCCTACTGAATACGCGCGCGACACCATCGCTACAGCAGAAAAGGCACGTCACATTGCCCGTCTTCGCCTCTCTGCGTCGCAGTCACGGCAGAAGTTGTTGTACGACGCCCACCATCGGGACGCCCGCTTCAGTGCGGGTGGTCTTGTCCTCTGGTCCCCGTCTCGGCGCGTTGGCCTTTCCGAAAAACTACTTTGGAGATACTCTGGCCCCTATCGCGTCCTGCGGCAATTGACAGATGTCACTTACGAAATAGCCCCGCTCGATCCTACCACGTCTTCTCCTTCCTCAGACGTCGTGCACGTGGCCCGCCTCCAGCCATACCTCCGCCCACCACCCTGTCATAGGCGCCGGGTCGGCGCTTTTCCGGCCGGAGGTTAATGTTACGAGACTGTGCGCAATGGGACAAAGATGACGTTGACCATTTGGGTGAAGAAGACGACCATTGAAGAGATTGTCTTTCCGCCATCTTGGCAGTACTACAATACATTTAATTATACGTATAAGTCGCCAATAAATCTACGTATTTAAGCAGACGTCACTGTATATAATGCGTCAAACAAGACAAATAATTATGTTGCGCAGTCACAGACAGTAAACTTTACGCATAGAAAGACAGACGATCCAGGCAAGAACAAAACTACGATCGCAGAAATCGTGGTATGTACTTGTGGGTCATGCGGCGGTCGCGACAGCACCATATGGGTTGAATAATAGAGGAATAATGCAGAAATCAGTACGAAAATGTGTAATTTAAGTGCCTTCAGAGCAGCAACAAATATTTTGCACCCAAAATGAAAGAAGGGTATTGCATTGGTTCAAAAAAGAAGTAAAAGCAGGTAGCTAAACAGGAAAGTAAAGGCCAAACGAAAGCCACAGATGATGCGGCAAGTTGAGCTAGTTGGACTACCCAATATCCGAGTGTGTTTGTAGGGAAACGCCGCGTGGGGCGGGCTTTCAATGAGCAAGGTCGATCAAAATTGGTGATTGATGTCCTCGTAATTTTCGTATTCACATGATAATATTGATCATGATGCTAACTGTTAAAATAAACGGCGAAATTTTCTGCTGTTTTAAAAGCTAATGAATGCAGTCATACGTTTTCATAATTACGAGTTTATGGGCCTGAAGGAAAAGAGCTTTTTACTTGCATTGATTTTTGCTGCTGCGCTATCTAAAGGACAAACTTCAATCGGTGGGGAAGTTTAGCGAATCGGTTAATGACTTCGGACATGTTGATGCTGAAGTCTCTGTGGGCGTATAGAAGCGCCCGCCTAACGACGCGTTCCTCAGATATTGTAGAGCGCAAGTAGCTTTATTACGATAGCAATTATATGGACACTCCAAAGCGGATTTTTGCCGTCGGCGTCGCCGTCGCCGTTGCCGTCGCCGTTGCCGTGAGGTTCCGTATGACGTCAACGGCGATGAAATCATCGCCGCGATCCGGACGCTGTATGTGCGAGTGAAAGGGCGCGAGGGACGCGCGCTTTCACGGGGAGCGAGCGCACGTGGGAGAGCAAACGTGCGTTCTGCGCCGTGCTCCCTGAAGGGCTGCGTCTCTTTCCTCCGTCACAATCACCATATATTGAGAGCAAACGCGACTTCTTCCGAGGCGCGAAATGCCGTGGGGGGACGGGAGGGAGGTGAGGCGACGTTTAGCTGCGGCGCCAAATGCGCATTTATATAAAAAAGTTGTCGCAGTTTCACCCGAAAGGCGAAGCATCAATTGCGATAGCAAATTTGTAGAGAGCTATACGGAATAAGGATAGTAGTTTTATCAGCTGTACAAACTTGGACATGCAGCAGCACCGGCAACACACAGAACTGTTGTCGACGCCGTCGGCGTTTTGCCAGCGTTCGCACAAAACGCGCGCGGCGTTGGTGACTGTTGCCGGAGCCTCTGATATAAATAGGCACTTGGTGCCGCTGCTAAACGTCCCCTCCCTCCGCTTGGCTCAAGCGTTTGTGACCAGCAGAGTCCTTTACGCCACTCCCTACCTTCGCTTGCGTCGCCACCACGAGAACCAGCTGGACGCACTGCTCCGCTCGGTTCACAAGCGAGCACTAGACCTTCCCATTGCTACCTCCAATCGCCGCTTTGCGGCCTTGGGAGTACACAACTCGTATGACGAGTTGCGGGAGGCCCATGTCGTCAACCAAGTCAATCGTCTGTCCCAGACGACTCCTGGACGCCGCCTTCTGGATAGGCTCTCACTGAACCCGATCTCTACCCCACTTCCCCCTGCTTCCGTCCCGGAGCTATGGCGGCACAAACTTTGGGTTGAACCTCTTCCTCGCAACATGGATCCCACTCAACACACAGGCAGACGCCTAGCCCGAGCACACTCTCTTCACACTCGGTACTCCAATTCTCCTGGCGTCTTCTATGTAGATGTCTCGGGACCAACTCCCTCCGGACACTTTACGGCCACAGTGATCTCCGAGGGCCACCACATTGATGGTCTCTCTTTCCGCTCACCGGACACAACACAGGCCGAAGAGGTGGCCATCGCTTTGGCCGCCTCTCACCCGACCTCAAGGGTCATTATCACGGACTCGCGCTACGCCTGTTCCCGATACCTCCAGGGTACCATAGCTCCTCTGGCCGCCCACCTTCTTCGGGCGGCCTCATGGCGCTTTGAGCCTCACTCCATCCGCATCGTCTGTTCTCCTGGCCACGCGGGTCTCCCCGGTAACGAAGCGGCGCATGCCGCTGCCTGCGTCTCTCCCTCCCGGGCCGTTACCACCTCCGACTCTGCGTCTACCCCAGACACATCAGCTCTTACGCAGTACCGCGCAATTCTAGAGCATTATCGCAGCTCACGCCGCCTTTACCCAGACCCTGCACGGGGCCTCTCTAAAGCGGATGAAAGACTTCTGAGACGCTTGCAGACTAACACCTTCTTGTGTCCTGCGGCCGCCCAGCATTTCATGCCGGGTATACACGGCTACTGTGCGCATTGTGGGGTCCTGGCCGACACCTATCACATGATGGAAGTATGCCCCTCCATACCCCTTCCTTTTTCATCCCCCTTCCCCCTACCCACAAGAGAGGCTTGGGAGGAGTTCCTGCTTGGCTGCTCTACCCTGGACGCTCAACGCTCCCTGGTGGCCCGCGCCCGAGCGGCGATCATTTCCAGTGGACTTCCGGAATAGGGAGACCACCCAAGTGCTTCTGTAGAGCAACTCTCTGTAATTTTCTGATTAAATGTTTCTCCACCACCACCACCACGCTTAATTCTGCAGCCATTAAGGGAGCACGGCGCAGAACGCGCGTTTGTTCTCCGCCTTGCGTTCATTCGCCGTGAAAGCGCGCGTCCCTCGCGCCCTTTCACTCACACATACAGCGTTCGGCGGCGCGCGGCGACGATTTCATCTCCATTGACGTCATACGGAACCTCACGGCGACGGCGACGGCGACGCCGACGGCAGAAATCTGCTTTGGAGTGTCCATATAATTGCTATCGCAATAAAAAGACAGCAGTCTCGTGCCACCTTTGAGAATGACAACCCAATTTCTAACGCAGCTGTTTCTTTTGAGCGAAAAACAATAAGAATTTAAGTGACCTGTAATTAAATCACGCACTTTCAAACGGTAGACACATATGCTTGGCTAGTTTATAACAATGCCCACATACAAAACTTTGAAGATTGGTTAAAAGCTTTTTATAAAGGTACTTTCTCATGCACATTCTACTTAGGCAGAACATTGACCATCATGTCCTCACCACCCCTGTTTCGCTATGTGTGAAATCGGTTGCGTTTATAGTTCTCCCAGGACAACAGGATAAATTTTGCGTTATTTGTAAAACACGTATTAGGCTTAGAATTATTGCATGCTTAATTTACTGCAAATGTGATAATTATTACACACATTAAGAACTTCGCCTACACATTACCCACAACCTACCACTAATTTTAAACATAACCTACGACAAACCTCGTGTAACGCATAAAAATGGAGAAACAATGTTTCAGTAGTTACTCTCAACGCTTATAACTAGGCGAGCAACGTCAAAGTTTCGCAACACATTATATATGAAGTTTTGGCACAGATAATGCAGCCCAAAATCTTTAGGGGCGAAGCTCCTTAGGGTGTGGGTCTGTCCCTCCTCTCTAGTATGTAGTAGTAGTAGTAGTAGTCGTCGTCGTCGTAGTAGGTAGCCACGTCTACTTTTATGAAAAAAGTTGTCGCAGTTTCACCTGAAAGGCGAAGCATCAATTGCGATAGCACATTTGTAGAGAGCTATACGGAGTAATGATAGTAGCTTTATCAGCTGTATAAACTTGGACATGCAGCAGCACCGGCAACACGCAGAACTGTTGTCGACGCCGTCGGCGTTTTGCCCGCGTTCGCACAAAATGCATGCGGCGTTGGTGACTGTTGCCGGAGCCTCTGATATAAATAGGCACTTGGTGCCGCTGCTAAACGTCCCCTCCCTCCCCCCCCTCTCCCCCCTCTCCCCCCCACGGCCTTTCGTGCGTCAGAAGAAGGCGCGTTTGCTCTACATATATGGTGATTGTAAAGGAGGAAAGAGACGCCTACTTCTGCAGCCCTTAAGGGAGCACGGCACAGAACGCGCGTTTGTTCTCCGCCGTGCGTTCACTCCCCGTGAAAGCGCGCGTCCCTCGCGCCCTTTCACTCGCACATACAGCGTTCGGCGGCGCGCGGCGACGATTTCATCTCCATTGACGTCATACGGAACCTCACGGCGACGGCGACGGCGACGCCGACGGCAGAAATCTGCTTTGGAGTGTCCATATAATTGCTATCGCAATAAAACGTTGCGAGGCGAGAAGGTAGGTAAGATTTCCGACGCTGCTCGACGAGTGTCCCATCCTGATCTCGTCGAAAACCTCCGAGCAGCCCCCAGAGGCACCGGCAACAGTCACCAACGCCACGCGCGTTCGGTGTCAACGCGGATAAAACGCCGACGGCGTCAACAACAGTTCTGCGCGTTGCTGCTGCTGCTGCATGTCCAAGTTTATAGAGCTGATAAAACTACTATCCTTACTCCGTAAAGCTCTCTGCTAATTTGCTATCTCAATTGATGCTTCACCTTTCGGGTGAAACTGCGACAATTTTTTTTAGTATTCTCAAGTTAAAAAAATATTCTCTCTGCGCTGGCAGTGGTCACTGGAAGGGTGACTAGAATCTGCAGCAGTTTGTACACAATTACATAGAGCCTTAGTCGGAATGAGAGAGGGCATCTATTACGGTGCTTAAACCTAAAAACACTCCTTTTTCATTTTAAAAACTTTTTGTGCGCAAGCAAATAGGGACTCGTTTGCGCTCGTCATTGCGCTCGTCTTTTTCTTCGTCCCTGTTTGCTTGCGCACAAAAAGTTTTTAAGATGAATATGTTCCAACTAGGCCGACTCGCAGTTCGTTAAAAGCACTCCTTCGATGTCGTTGGCATCCTTGTTTAGGTACCTTGCACAAACTGTTCGATTCCAGCAAGATCCATCGTTTCGTGAGCAAGTATGGAGAAGCAGCCTGTAGAGTTTATTTTTGCATCTAGGCTTTCTTTGATAACTTCACCACAAATTTCTATAATTTGGTTTTGTAAATCTGGGCTTAAATACGAGGCATTACTGGGGCAACTTTCCAAATGGTTCTTCAGATATGTATCTCCACAATCAGCTCGCATGCGAGGAAGCGCTGCCTCAATAATAGGTCGTTAACTTTCTTCTGTTTTATCTTATTTTATTTTCCCTGCCCTGGTCCAGCTGATCAATCACATTGGGCGCGCTTCCTGAAAATATTTGGAGAAGTTTATCAGTTGCCAGCTGAGAGTCACGGTGATATTTACTATTTTCGTCTGTTGGAAGATTGCGAGCGTGTGCTTTCATTTCTGGAATGGCTTGGACACGAGGTCTCCAGTGCGCGCATGTTAGCCCAAGTTTATAAGAGCTTTAAACCTATAAAGTTCCAGAATTGAAAATCTAAAGCACGCATTTGGAAATGTTGGTGCACCTTTCGCGTCAAACGATTATGAGAACTTTATACCCATAAAGTTTCGGAATTGAAATCCATACGCTCCGTAGATTCCGCGGCCGCTGCGAGATTCCGCAACGCGCGGGCTCGCTATCGAAAAGCCCTTGAAAGTTTGTGCTCGGATGGGGCTCCTTGCGTTATGTGACTCCAGGTGCAAGGGCGTCGCCACGAAATCCCGGCCTACTTCGCAATGTTCGGGCCGAAATGTGTTATCGAGCGTGAAAAAGACATTGTGGACAAAATTCATAATGATTCCCGGCGCCGGTGGTTGTTTTGGTCGGCGGTGCATGCCAGCACGAAAAAATTGCGGGGGGGGGGGGGGGGGGGCTGAAGCCCCATCAGCCCCCCCCCCCCCCCGCCCATGCTACGCCCCTGGTTGGATGCCGCTATCAAAGAGTTCGTGTCTAGAACAGCGAACAGCGACCTTCGGCCTCCAACGCCCTCTTATCAAGCCAGCAATGAAGCTCGTCAAGCTTAATAGCTTTGTACTTAGCGCCTACGTTCTTGTCTACTTTATCACATTTGTGTACTTGTGTCAGTTCACATTTACTTCACTGCGGGAGCGAATGCAGAAATATTAGAAATGATTTTTCGCAGCTTTCGAACCTGTTTTGTCATTCGCGCGGTCTGCGCAGGTTTTCAGTACTCCTGAAGTTTCCAACCATTTTTAAAGTGTATACCAATGCAGAATAAGAGAGGATGCAAATATGTAAAATTTATTACGGCCAAAATGAATTAAAACATTAATATTTGATGTGATTAAAATGATACGAATGATTACACTAATAAAATGAAATATAAATAAATAAGAATTGATGAATATTCCGAAAAAAAATAAATAATAAACACAACATACAACGACAATCCCCCCCCCCCCTCCCACTCCCAAAAGCGTGCCGGAGTCCCTGGTCCGCGCGGCAGCATGTTCGTTTGATCGGTCCGTTCCGCCGCCGTGGTCGTTTGATCCCGGTTCATAATAGTTCGACACTCATGGGCAAGAGCGATAATGGTTTATGCTGATCAGAACGACATCAGTGCGCCTGGCGCCTCCAGCTGCAGCACTTAGCTTGCGTTATCAGAGCACCTTGCGCCACCGTGCACAGCAGTTCGTGTGGCCGCAGCGCTGTCATTTGTACTGGCCGGATCAGCTGGCCGTACCGAGTGTCATCACAATGATAGTGACACCAGGTTCCCTGGAGATGAATAAGTGGCACAATGCTTACGCATACTTTGACAACTCCATGAGGAGTTTGTGCGTGAACGTTTTATTTACTTGGCGCATTTGGTTGTTGGGATGTGCACGTTTTACTTTTCCTGAAATTCTCAAGGCACCAGACGCATGCGCACAGATCACCTGAGGCAATGATAATTTTTCGGCCAGCTACACGCGCCGATTTGCATCGGCTGTTCCAGATCACACGCTGTAGAGTCACTCACGCACATTGTCCACTTTACAGATCACCGTCGTCCGGAACAATCAAAACCGAAGCTTCAAGCGTTTATTGGCACTAACGGACATTAGGTCGAAAGAACGTGTTCCAAGTAGCTAGGCCACGAGAACATGGCTAGAGAAGGAGCTTCCCTAGGTTCTTGATGCTCTTCGCGTCAACGGCGTTCTTGAGCGTGCACATCAGCTGGATGCGGTTCTCGTCGAGCTCCGGAACATGCAAGCTGCGTTTCATTATCATCATCAACATCATTATCAGCCTATTGTAACGGATGGGATGGGTTTATTTACAAGAATGATAGATGGTTAGCGTAGCGCGTGGGACACGACGGTCATCCAAGCCCAACAAGCAGCGGCCAGCTCCTCGCCCACACTTCTCCACTCTCTCGCTTAGGCTGCGCCGTGCAGCGTGACAATATCTTGCGTGAAATTGCAGGAGTTACCGCCGGAAACGCGGATCGCTTGCGCAATTCATTGCCACACAGCCCCATCCGCCCAATGTAATAGCGTTGCAGGAAGTGCATTGTACTCCTACACTTGCCGGCTACAACACGTACACAGACACAATAAATAACAACACACCACACCTCGCAGCTACGTTAGTGTAAACACATTACCGTTATTGAACACACCTTCCAAAGCTCACCCATACCGCACGTACTTATCGAATTGGTCCCGTGCTCTCGCTACCGTAGCAGCCCGTTTGTGCTTAATACCTACAGCGCACCTAATGCGAGGAAGCATTAGTTCGGACATCGTTCGCGCATCTATGCAAACGGGCTAAAGAGATGGTCATTGTAGGCGACTGCAATGCCTCGCACCTTGCCTGGGGTTACCAAACGGAAACACCCAAAGGCGGCCGGCTTGCTCAGGTTCTTGTGCTCCATCGCATGGCTCTACGAACAGAACCAGACCAACCAACACGATTAGGCAACAGCGTAAGCAGGGACACGTCCTGACCTCACGATGGTCAGAGGGGTAGGTCAACACTCTTGGAGCAATCTCGTGGAGAACCTAGGCAGCGGCCATTATATGCTAGCTGCTGAACTACAGGTACAACCAACACGCACTCCTGAACGTAGTATTAATATAACAAATTGGGGTGCATTTAGGCGTAACTGGTCCCACCTAGCTCCTCAGGATACCCCCTCTCTTCAGGAATGGATGAAACAACTTCAAACTGATCTACAAACTGCAACTCAACACATCACTGCGAGGACAGAGACGCCCCGATGTGGATCGCCTTTTGCTCCATCTCTGGGAGGCCAGCAGAGGCCTGACCCGGTGGTGGCGGCGGCAGAAACATAACCGGAAACTTCGTCTCCGCATCGCCCACCTAGATACGAAGACTGCTGACTACGCGAACACCCTCACAAGCAACAATTGGCATAGCATTTGCGATCGCCTCAGCGGCGCGCTAAGCATACCTCGGACCTGGCCGCTGCTCCGCGCATTATCAAACCCTACGCAAACCAAATTACACACTGCGAACACAGTCCTGCACCATCCTACACAAATCAGCGCTTGATGACACTACTCTACTTCACACCCTGCAGCAAGGTTACATTGCTACAGGTACCCGCCGCACTTACAGAAAATACCCACACGTAGACCCCACCCCCTAGACGCCAATATTACAGAAGCTGAGGTAAAAGCGGCCTTGCAGGGCATTAGGCGCCGCACCGCACCCGGGGCTGATGGGGCTCAATATACATTCCTACGCAACCTAGATGATCGTGCCATTCAGGACTGAACTGCCTTCTACAATGACCACTGAAGGAACGGTACACTTCCACAGGAATGGCGCCATGCGGACATCATACTTATTCCTAAGCAAGGGAAGCCACTGTCCCTCCAGAATTTCCGCCCTATATCCTTAACTTCATGTGTAGGTAAACTCTTTGAGCGCGTTATACTCTCCCGGCGACAACCCTTTCTTGAAGGAAGCCGATTCTTTCCGGATACACTCTTCGGCTACCGCCCTAGCCTCTCCACGCAAAACGCTTTGGTGCAGCTTAAGGAGGATGTGGTGGATGGCCCCACTATGGCACAGGCAAGAGCTATTCTGGCCATGGACCTCAAGGGGGCCTTCGACAACGTCTCCCACGACTTAATTCTCGACAATCTGGCTTCCCAGTGCGGCGCACGCACCTACAGCTACGTGAGAGCTTTTCTTTCAGACCGCACGGTCATTATTGGCATCGGAGAGATCCGGTCTGACGTCATCACACTCACAGGTAGAGGAATGACACAGGGCTTGATCCTATCGCCCACCCTCTTCAACGTGGCTATGGCTAAACGGCCCCCACCCTCATACCCACCATCCAGAACGCTCTCTACGCCGATAATGTTACGATCTCGGCAACTCAGGGATCAGACGGTGCCATCCAGGATGCTGTCCAGAAACCTGTGCGTGTCGTGCAAAACTATGCAGCCGCAGGTGGCCTTACCTGTGCAGCTGAAAAGTCCGAATTACTCCTCGTGCACAGGCGGCACCACAGAACCAACGAATCCCCTAATAGCTCTCTTTTTTTAGACGGCAGCCCGATCCCTCAGGTAGCTAGACTCCGTATCTTAGGACTCCACATTGAATCTGATGGCAAAGCCTCGCATGCTACACAACTTCTGGGTCAGCAGATAACACAACTTACACGTATGATATACCGCATTACTAATCGCAGAAGAGGCCTTCACAAGAAAGATGTCCTCCACATAGTGCAGGCTCTGATAATGAGCCGGCTCACCTATCACCTCCCCTATCAGAATCTCATCGTCGTTCAGACTCAGAAGATGGACTTCCTTCTACGGAAGACAGTGAAGGCGGCTTTTGAGTTGCCTCCACATGCTTACACACAACGCATTTTTCAGCTTGGTATCCACACCGTAGGCAAGCTTCTCGAGGCTCATCGCAACGGTCAACTCCAACGTCTCAGGCGCACCCGCCAGGGCTCCGCTATACTCTCTCGTCTTGGCTAACCTGTCCCTGAGACACCCACACAAGTCCCACAATATAACCTTGCTCCTGCTCTACGCGCTAGCATTCAAGTAGCTCCGATTCCCCACAATATGCATCCCGAGCGACACGCTCGCCGGAGACGTGCCCGAACTCAGGGCCTGGCACGCATTTTTGGAGATGTCACCACAGAGACATCGGTTCTTTACACTGACGCGGCCCGCTACCCAGGGAGGCGTGCCATGCGTTTAGCTTTCATTGACAACACAGACGCGCTTGGGGTGTGTACCACAGTTCTCACAACGGACAGCGGCTCTGCAGAGGAGGCAGCTATTGCCCTGGCCATTGTCCACGCCTCGATCCTTCCCACACGTGGCTCCCCCATCACCATAGTGACAGACTCGCAGGCTGCCTGCCGGGCCTTCGCGCGAGGACTTGTGAGTCGTGACTGCACATACACATCGAATCCTCTCCTCTGTCCCCCCTCCCGCGTTACGCAGGGTGCGTATCGTCCGGACTCCTGGACACGCCTCTTTCCATGGTAATCAACGCGCTTATGCGGTCGCCCGAGGTCTGACTCGCCGGGCACCATCGGAAGAGCTGCCCAACCCAGACGACGCACCGGCAGAGCCCCTACACTATACAGCAATGCCCCAGTACTACCGACAGGGCAGCCATAACTATCCCCCTCCTCATCCTTCGCTTAATAGGGAAGATGCCGCTGCCTGGCGGCAACTGCACACTAATTCATTTCCTTGTCTCCACATGCTACATCTCTTTCATCCCACCCTACACCCTTCCTACTGTCCGTACTGTGGGGAAAAACCCACGGTGTACCATTCTACATGGGAATGCCCCAACCCTAGCCTTTCCTCTTGGGAGTCTGCGCTGCTCAGCTCAAGGCGGCAGGAACAGCAACGGCTGATCCAGCGGGCTCGTGAAGTCGCACATGGCAATTGAGGCCTGGACTGAGGACCCCACTCATTGAGGAAGAATTTCCGACTTGTTTTCTAAATAAAGTTTATTCTCTCTCTCTCTCTCTCTCTCCGAGCGAGTTACATAGCCCGATGGTGGTACAGTTTGAGTCGGGCGACGTTGCACTACTTGCGTGTTGCGGGAACGCCGGTTGTGCGAAGTCACTCTTGTGATGACGTAGGTCACGTCACTCAGATGTTTCAGCATGGTGTATGAGCCGGTGTATCGGACAGAAAAGCCCCCTTTTCCGCACACGTGTCCAAAGCCAAACAAAGTCCCCAGGAACATATTGTGACGGAAGCGAGATGGAGGCGAATGATATATTTACAAAATATATACAGAGGAGGCTAGGGCAAGTGATGTCCGATCCGGCCCACGTGCCAGCGTCTTCTTCGTCGTCCTTGTCACTCTGCAAAGCATCGCGTTGATCCATGTATGGAGCGCTCCGTAACATCACTCTCCGGCGGCCGAAGCGCCGTCCTGGCGCTGGCTATGAAGGCGAGGAGCTAGAAGAGCAGTATGGCTTCAGCCGGGAAACATGAACAACTTCAGTTGGCAGCGATGAGGTCGAAGAAGCAGGATACAGGAGTACAATCTCGTAATTTACGTCACCGAGTTGACGAAGAACCTTGTAGGGCCCGGTGAAACGTGAGAGGAGCTTCTCTGATAGGCCAATGCGGCGGGATGGCGACCATAGGAGGACCAGAGAGGCAGGCGTGAAGTGCACGCTTCTGGGTCGGCTGTCGTAACGGGACTTCTGGGCTGCTTGCGAAGCAGAAAGTCGATTGTGGGCAAGTTGACAAGTTGCACGGGCTCGAGCTGAGACGTCACTGGCGTATTCTGTAGGCGAGTGAGGAACTGAAGGAAGGAAAGTCTCGAAGGGCAACGCAGGATGTCGGCCAAACAGTAGATAAAACGGGGAATATTCAGCGGTGTCGTGCCGTGAGGAATTGCACGCTAAGGTAACAAATGGTAACGTGCAGTCCTAGTCACGGTGATCTGGCGAAACATACATACCCAGCACCTCCACCAAAGTGTGACGGAGGCGAGATGGAGGCGAAGTATATATTTACAAAATATACACAGAGAAGGCTAGGGCAAGAGATGCACGATCCGGCCCACGTGCCAGCGTCTTCATCGTCGTCCTTGTCGCTCTGCCTAGCATCGCGTTGATCCATGTATAGATCGCTTCGTAACATCCCATCTCGCTTCCGTCACAAAATGTGACAAGCATATGTCGAGCGTCATAACGAGCCTTGGCACGATCTTGAGAGGAGATAGTCCTGAGGCGGGCAAGTCGACGCGCGTCTTCGGCACGACATAAAGTCTGGCCTATTGAGTAGTCATCATGTGGAGACCAGGGTAGGTTGATGTCGAGAAAACTTTGGGGGCTGCGAGCATAGAGAAGAAAGAAAGGCGCATAGCCGGTGGCTTCGTGCTTGGCAGTATTGTAAGCGTACGTAACAAATGGTAAAAGAGAATCCCAATTTTTCTGATCTGTGGAAACATACATGGTAAGCATGTTGGTGTACGATTCTTGCGCTCAGTGAGCCCGTTTGTTTGCGTGTGGTAAAGGGTCGAACGCCGGTAATCAGATCCGCAAAGACGTAGAAGTTCTTCAAAAACGTCCGCAGTAAACTGTCGTCCACGATCACTAATCACAACGCCTGGAGCACCGTGGCCGAGAATGACGGAGTACAGCAGGAACGATGAAACGTCAGCTGCTGTAGCCGAAGCGAGCGCCACCGTCTCAGTATACTGGGTAAAAAAATTTGTCGCAGTTTCACCCGAAAGGCGAAGCATCAATTGCGATAGCAAATCAGTAGAGAGCTATACGGAGTAAGGATATTAGTTTTTTTCAGCTGTATAAACTTGGACATGCAGCAGCACCAGCAGCACGCAGAACTGTTGTCGACGCCGTCGGCGTTTTGCCCGCGTTCGCACCGAACGCGCGCGGCATTGCTGACTGTTGCCGGTGCCTCTGGGAGCGGCTCGGAGGTTTTCGACGAGATCAGATTGGACACTCGTCGAGCAGCGTCGGAAATCTTACCCACCTTCTCGCCTCGCAGCGTTTTTATATAAATGCGCATTTGGTACCGCAGCTAAACGTCGCCTCCCCTCCCTCCCGTCCCCCCCCCCACGGCCTTTCGCGCGACGGAAGAAGTCGCGTTTGCTCTCTATATATGGTGATTGTAAAAAAAAGGTGGAAAGAGACGCTTAATTCTGCAGCCCTTCAGGGAGCACGGCGCTGAACGCACGTTTGCTCTCCCACGTGCGTTCGCTCCCCTTGAAAGTGCGCGTCCCTCGTGCCCTTTCACTCGCACATACAGCTTCCGGAGCGCGGCTTTCCCTCAAGGGCTGCAGAAGATAGCGCCAACCTTTCCCTTTCCCTCAAGAACCACTTACCTACCGGCGACGATTTCATCGCCGTTGACGTCATACGAAACCTCACGGCGACGCCGACGCTGACGGCAGAAATCCGCTTTGGAGTGTCCATATAATTTCTATCGCAATAATAGTCCGCACACACAATAACCCAGCGACGTCCGGAAGTAGATTTGGGGAAGGGACCTAGCAAGTCGACACCAACTTTTTAAATTGTCAAGGTCGGGGTTTAACTGGCTGCAAGGCACCGACAGGAGCCCTCGTTGACTACTTATGGCGTTGGCAAATGGCACAGCTGGAAACGTACTGCTGCACAGTCTTCCAGAGCTTGGGCCAATAGAAACGCTGGCGCAGTCGGTGGAGTGTCCGAGCAAAGCCAAGGGGGCCTGACGTGATGTTATCGTGCATGGCGTGAATGATCATAGGCCTCAATGTCTGGGGAACGACGAGCAGAATAATTCTTCTTATAGAAGAAATCATAAAAAATAATGAAAGGTGAGCCTCGTGCAGGTGACCGAGCGGCGTCAAGAATAGCTTAAACAGAAGGGTCATGCTGTTGCTCACGCTTGAAGGCAGTGGAATCAGGAAACATAACGGAGATGACAATGAGGTATTAATCTATATCATCGTCCGTATCTCGCGTGCTTGCTGACGGAAGGCGAGATAAACAGTCAGCATCGGTGTGACAGCGACCACTCTTGTAAGTGAAAGAAAGTCGTATTCTTGAAGCCGTAATGACCACCGAGCTAATCGGCTAGATGGATCGCCTAGTCCAACCAGCCAGTAAAGAGAACGGTGGCCTGTCACTATCGTACAGTGGTGGCCGTACAAGTATGGTCGAAATTTGTGGGTGGGTGGCGAAGACTACCGCGAGGCATTCCAGTTGTGTTACGGTGCAATTACGCTCAGCTTTGGCAAGAGTACGGCTTGCGTAAGCAATGACTTGTTGGCATCCGCCATGTATCTGTACGAGTATTGCTCCAACACCCAGACCACTAGCATCGGTGTGAAGCCCAATTGGGGCCTCTGGATCAAAGTGGCGCAAAATTAGAGCTGAGGTGAGCAGAAATTTTAGTTGACAGAATGCAGACTAACACTCAGTAGTCCATGTACACGGTGTGTCCTTGTCAAGGAGCGACGTGAGTGGTTGAGTTAGTCGTGGAAAGTCCTTAATGAAACGGCATTAATACGAACATAGTCGCAGAAAGCTGCGGAGGTCTTTCACTGTCCTCGGCTGGTTGAAGTCACGAACGGCTGCAAGCTTCTGGGGGTCTGGGCGGATGCCTTCTTTGTCGACGAGGAAACCCAAAACAAGTGTTTGGCGCTCGCCAAATTGGTACCTTTTGGAGTTTAAAATCAGTCCAGCTCGCCGTATGGCAGTCAAGCACAATTTCAAATCGTTTGTTGTGCTCGTGAAATATCTTGCCGTGAATGACAACGTCGTCCAGGTAACACATACATATTTCCCGTCGAAGTCCCCGCAGGATGGTGTTGTTGAATCGTTCGAATGTCTCTGGAGCATTGCACAAACCAAAAGGCATTACGTTAAATTCGAGGAGGCCGTCAGGCATTACGAAGGCAGTGTTCTCTTTGTCTGTCGGGGGCATCGGTATCTGACAGCATCCTCCGCGCAGATTGACAGAGGCTACGAGGCAGAATGTAAACAGTCAATGGCGTCATCTATACGTGGCAGAGGATGCACATCCTTCTTCGTTACTGCGTTTAGGCGTCTGTCGTCGGCCAAGAATCTCCATAAATCATCTTTCTTCTTAACCAATATGACTGGAGCATTCAGGGACTATTGGACTCCTGGAGGACGTCTTTCTGTAGCATGTCTATAACTTGTTCGGTGATCACTTTGCGCTTGCCAGTAGAGACGCGGTCTGGTTTCTGTCGTATTGGCAACGCTATTCTAGTATTGAGGCGATGGTGTACGCGGTAGTGCGGTGCTGGCTGTAGACGCTCTTGTGCAAAGCCAAACACTGACGCATAGCGGGTAAGGAGTTCTTGGTGCACTTGCTGGTGGGAAGAGGGGTGCAATTTATAATCATGCTCCTAAAGTTTGAAGGGTGGTCACTGAGTGGCGAGCTTGCGTCGATAGAAAATGCTTACAACACCATCTTCTTATTGCTATCTTCAAGTCCGGCAGGAAAAATAACTGACTCGGCCACATTCATCATCCACACGTGAGCACTACCTTCCACGACTTCTATAAGTGACGGAGGGACAAGTACATTCTTCTTTAGAGCGTTAAAGTATTCGACTTCAAGTAATCCACTGCAGGAACCAGCAGGGACGTGCAACGAGGTCACAGGGATGAACATTGCCGATTGCACAGGCAAAAGTACATCAGTGGATGAACATTGCCGTTTGCACAGGCAAAAGTACATCAGTGGACACGGAAAATACTTCTTGACAATCGGATAGAATGTCGGCTAGCGCTGGGGGTCTGGTATCGCTGCTGCGGGAAATTTCACCAGCCCTGCAGTGTAATGTTGCTCCACACTTCCGTAAAACGTCAATACCAAGAATTACGTCAAGCGTGGCGTGTGCTAGTACAACAAATTCGGTTCGAAATACCTTTCCACCAACGGTTATTACGACGGAACATACTCCCACAGGACGTAACCGTTCACCGCCAACTTCGCAAAACGTGGTACTGCGCCATCCCATGCAAACATCACTTTCGGTGCTAGGCGATTCTTGAAAGCAAGACACATCCCAGACACAGAAGCACCAGTATCTACTAAAGCCACAGTATTAACGCCATCGACACAAACACACACTTTGTTTTTACCATGATGACAGACGAAGGCATTTGAAAAAGTGACCGTCCCGTCGGTCGTTCCAGCTAGTTTTCCAGCTTGGGCGGTGTAGGCGAGCGGCGATGTGCAGATGGCGATGACGTGTCTGAGTCTGTGGTGGAGTCAGGCTGTGGTCGGACACTAGGGAGTCATTTCTTGGCTTGTACGTGTAGTCTCGAGGTGGCTGGCGCAAAGGCACAAATGGTCGCCAGGATGTATATCTTCTTGCATGGGAGGCGGATATGCGTGATCTCGCGGAATGAATGAAAAACGTTATTTTCACAAAGGAGGTTTCCCGGCGTAGGTGGAGCCCTCAGTCCAGGGCCCCTGTGGCCTTTGCCATCTTGCGAGCTCTGCCGATCAGCTTGAGCTGTTCTTCAGGCTTCGAGCAGGATAGCGCAGCCTCCCACTGCTCCGGTGTTGGTGTTTTGTGTACTGCGCTACATTTGATTTTTGGCAAGCCGATGCATGTAACGTGGTAAAGCGTAGCGTGTTCCCCGCATAGCGGGCATTTATTGTCATATGTTGCCGGATAGATTTTGCTGAGTAAACTCAGATTGGGGTATGTATTAGTCTGCAGTTGTCTCCAGGTGACCGACTGCTCTCTACTAAGGTCTTTGTGGGGAGGGGGCTAGATCCTCCGTAGGGCTCTTTGGTTTTCTAAAATTGCTCCATGGCGTCTCATGACTGTGTCCAGTTCCCCGTCGTGGTACGCCCCCCGGTTGGCGTATGCTCGGGCGTTGGCGTTGGCACGCTGGTTCCCTGTCACAGTCTCATGGCCTGGTGTCCGCGTAATGAAGCATCTCGAGAAGGTGATTTTTCTCGTCTTGAGTATGCGGATGGCCACAGTGGATATGCGTCCACTGCTGTACCTTCTGCACGCTTCTTGCGAGTCCGTAAGTATTTCTGTAGTGGCCTCTTCGCCCTGGTGGGTGATGGCGATTGCCGCTTCCTCAGCCTCGAGGATGTTGTTGCCTTTGATTAAAGCGCAATTGATTTCTCTAAGCTGGTGATCAACAACGCTGACTACCGCCCTGGAGTGTTCCTTGTATGTGGTCGCGTCGACGTATAAAGGCCGTTTCACATGGTGCGATTTTGCACTGCGATTATCGCACCGGAAGTGTGATTTCCGTCGCATGCGACGAAAATCGCAGTCGCAGGGCCGATTCTGCGATTTTCGGCTGCGACCAACCGGTTTGTCGCAGCGTCGCAACGTCGCAGCAATCGCTGCGATTTTTCCGTCGAAATTGCGCCGAGAGGTATTTCGCGGTCTGTTTTGGAAAATGGCGGCGGTTGCTCAACGCAACGTTTACAGATACTTTTTTGTGTATAAATATTGGATCAACAAGCCTCGAACAGTGCAACTAATTGAGTGGAGCCTTGGATTGCGCAATCGGTACGTAACATCAGCACCGACACGCGAACAGTGCAGATAAAAACTCGTAGGTCAGATTCGGTTCTGGGATTTCTATGAGTTTGTTGACACGCTACGTTGCAAATCTGGCGACGCTGTTTTTTAGGTTGGCTTCGGGTGCTGATAGTACGTACTTTTGCGTGATTTTCCGTTATTCACACGCGCTGCGAGTTGGTAAATACTACAGGTGTCTCTCTCGGGAAGGCATAGCCTTCGGATGTCGTCCCAATTTTCTGGTTCTGGAGACAACTCGCGATATACGAAAACGCCAGTTTTTATCGCGGTATGCTTTTACGGACGGAACAATGTAAAGAATATGCAACTACGGACAAATGCTGTGGTCAATAGGTCAGGCTATACGCGCGACCATTTAGTTGCAGTCGGTTGGTTAGGGCTTTCATGCGCATTTTTCCCAAATGAATTATCTCATTTCAAGGTTCTGTTACTTCCGCTGAGAGACGCAAAGCGAACGTGCAAACTGGATATCGTAATGAATGTTCTACAATAGCATATTTCACGCTTTGACTGGGAATAAGCAGTATTGCCAATTTGTTTTCGAAGCAATATTTAAACAGCCTTTTCTCATTTTTCTGATGCATCATTTTTCTCCTGAATAAAAAAACCAATAAACTGTAATAAACTACCAGTCGAGGGCGACGACGCCCTCGACTGTTTGCAGGGAGCGGAGTTCTTTTCTTCGCTGGATTTACGTTCCGGATACTGGCAAGTCCCTATGGCACCATCTGATCAGCATAAAACAGCATTTGTGACGCCTGACGGATTATATGAATTTACCGTGATGCCTTTCGGCCTGTGTAACGCTCCAGCCACTTTTGAGAGGATGATGGACAATATTTTGCGCGGCCTCAAATGGAACACATGTCTCTGCTACCTGGACGACGTCGTTGTCTTTTCCGCTGATTTCCATGCACATCTCAGCCGTCTCGAGCACGTTCTGAAATGTCTCACTGACGCGGGACTTCAACTCAACTTTAAAAAAATGCCGTTTTGGTGCCCGAAAGCTCACCATTCTTGGCCATGTTGTCTCGCGAGACGGCATTCTTCCGGACCCAGCCAAGCTCCGCGCCGTCGCTGACTTTCCAAAACTGAAGAAGTTAAAGGAGCTTAGAAGTTTCGTTGGTTTAAGCTCGTATTTCCGACGTTTCATTCGAAATTTCGCATCCATAATTGCACCCCTGACAGACCTTCTAAGCGGCAACAACGAACTTTCAGCTTGGTCGCCCACCTGCGATGACGCCTTCACAAAATTACGCCGCCTGCTAACCTCGCCACCTATCCTCCGCCACTTCGACCCTGCCGCCCCCACCGAGGTCCACACCGATGCCAGCGGCGTAGGACTCGGTGCCGTACTCGCGCAATGGAAGGCGGGGTTCGATGAATATGTCGTCGCCTACGCGAGCCGAACTCTGACAAAAGCCGAGGCTAATTACTCGGTTACAGAGAAAGAGTGTTTAGCCATTATTTGGGCCCTTGGGAAATTCCGCCCTTATTTGTATGGTCACACTTTCGACGTCATCACTGACCACCACGCCCTTTGTTGGCTGTCCACCCTCAAGGACCCCTCTGGCCGACTTGCTCGCTGGGCCCTTAAGCTACAGGAGTACGACATCCGCGTTCTTTACCGTTCTGGCCGCAAACACACGGACGCTGACGCCCTTTCTCGGTCACCGGTCGCAGCTGACAACGCTTGCCTATCCGCCCTTGAGCCTGCACTTGCATCACATGCACTGCACAACATGCCGTCGGAGCAGCGCAAGGATCCCTGGATCAGTGCTCTCATCACCATCCTTTCTGATCCATCCACCTCTTCACCATCTCGCGCTCTTCGCCGCCAGGCTACCCACTTCTGCATTCGCGATGGCCTTCTTTATCGTCGTAATTACCTTTCTGACGGACGCAAGTGGCTTCTTGTGATACCCCGACATCTCCGTGACCTTATCTGCGACGCTTTCCACGCCGACCCACAGTGCGCGCATGCCGGCCTCTTCAAGACTTACGCTCGACTACGCCTCCGATTTTATTGGCGCGGCATGTATAACTACGTGCGAAAGTTCGTTCGCTCCTGTACTCAGTGCCAACGCCGAAAATTACCTCCCGGACAAGTCTACCCGTCACAACCCTTTCCCTGCCCTAGTCGTCCCTTTGATCGTGTTGGTATTGACATATACGGACCGCTACCATCCACTCCAGCAGGGAGCCGCTGGATTATTGTTGCCGTGGATCACTTGACCCGTTATGCTGAAACCGCCGCTCCGCCGACTGCCACCGCCCGCGACGTTGCATCGTTTCTGTTACACCATTTCGTTCTGCGCCACGGTGCCCCTCGCGAACTTCTGAGCGATAGAGGCCGAGCCTTTCTTGCCGATGCTTTGAAGGCACTACTCGACGAATGCCGAATCATTCACCGCACAAGTACAGCGTACCATCCGCAAACTAACGGCATGACAGAACGCTTCAACCGTACTCTTGGTGATATGCTATCAATGTACGTCGCCTCTGATCATTCAAATTGGGACCAAGTTCTCCCTTTCGTCACGTATGCGTACAATACTGCGGCCCAAGCAACTACTGGATTTTCCCCGTACTTTCTCCTATATGGCCGAGAACCATCTAATACGTTCGATACAATTCTTTCATATAAACCTGATGCGTCCGAAAGTACTCCGCTGTCTGAAGCTGCTCGACATGCTGAGGAATGCCGCCAGCTTGCCCGCTCTTTTTCCACCGAGGACCAGTGGCAGCAGCAATCCCGTCAACCAGCCGACCGTTCTGCACCTACATTTTCCCCTGGCTCTCTGGTCTGGCTTCGGGTACCCGCTACCACACCCGGCCACTCTGCAAAACTTGTCGCGAAATACCTCGGACCCTACCGCGTTCTGGAGCAAACGTCATCCGTCAATTACCTCGTGGAGCCCCTCAAGCCACCGACAGACCTGCGCAATCGCGGCCGCGACCTTGTCCACGTCTGTCGCATTAAGCCGTACTACGACCCACTAGTAGTGTCTTCGCCTTAAGCCGCCAGGATGGCGCCTTTTTCGGCGGAGGGCGATTGTAATGAAGAAGAGTGACCTGTGCCTCAGCAGCATCGCCACCGGCATGAGCTCGTGGTTGCTGTCCTTGGCCGAACGCTTGTGACTGCTACCCGTTCGCCTGCATCCGTTGCTATTAAACCTCTTAGCAAAACCTTCAGTGTGTTGCAAACTTTGTATCCTTACTGCATCTGTATTAACCCTCACATTAAAAGGTAATTGCACATTTCGCTTACTTCAGTGCATTACTTACTTAAAGCACAGGACTACGTATAGCCATTCCCCTTGCCAGGTACATGGGCTATAGGAGAAACACACGTGCAACCAAGCAGTTACCTCGAGGTAGTAGCTATGGGCGCTTTTGCATTCGCAGCTGGCCACTCAACCACTCAAGTGTGTTCAGTGTGCACTTGTACTTAGGCACACTTTTTATTGTCTATATCTCAAAAATTTAATGTGGCTCCTCAAAATTTTGAGAATGTTTAGATTCTGAGGCTTGCAAAGGTAAATATTTTATTCCATTTTCGTCCAAGGTGAAGGCTCATACAAAAGATTAGAGATATTGTCAGTGCCCCTCACTTTCTCTCAGAACATAAGTAGTCTGTTATTGAGATTCTAGCAGCTTTTCAACAGCAAGAAAGGGAATCAGCTTCCCCTGTTTTCAGCATTGGGTTAATGCAGGCAATTCAGGGAGGCATAAAGTTTTGCTAATACAATCGGTTCGGGAATACCAGATTAGACTGTACCTTGACACTTTCCTTGCACTTTCTTATTTTGGTCAAATAACCTAGTTTGAAATGGCTCCAGTTAGCATGCTCTAACATTGGTCTAATACAGGTTAAGTACATGACTAGCTTAACAGACTGGGATGCTGGCTTTCATTTCGAGGAAAGGAATCATAGCACCTGCTCCAGTTGCATAGGTTTTTGGTTATCAGGGGTATTCAGCCTCACTTTAAGGATAACGTGCTGAAGCAGGTAGAAGCACACGCATGCCATTAGCGGATAGTTTTGATAGCTTCTTACCTTACACTTGCCACCATGAATACAAAATTTTAGCGTTCGATTTTGTTATTAAACAAACAAATGTACTCCTAACAAGGTATTTTAATGTTAGCCTGTGTGGCTACGCGGCTGCGCTACGTACTGCAGCATATTAACTTAAGCTTCTTGATACAGATTCACAGCACACTAACAGCGCAAGAAACAGGACGAGAAAATAGACGACGCCCATGTCTGCCAGAATGATACGATACTACGTACACAAGTGACTGCAGCTCCTAAAAAAATGTGGTGTCTGCTTTTACGCCTTTCGAAATATTCAAAGAGCACTTGTATGAATAATGACAGCACAGGCGCCGAGGCGGACGAGCTAGGCTGGCGCTAAGATAAACGTTCACAACACAAATTCTATTGCACGTTCAGTAATTATACACAGATAATTTGCGGCTTTGTTCAGGGGCAGACGTGAGCTTTTGGGTTGGTGCTTGCTGCTAAGTTTGGTGCAACAATATTGCTAGGAGCAGGAACTGCTAGTGCGCAATCACGAGCAATACACACACATCCGTTTTTCAGAAGCTGACGTTAATCACGGGTAGCGCGAGGGTCTCTGCGTTGACATGACGACTTCGCTGCAGCCGAATTCCGAATACTGCATATGCGATGACAACAGCTATCGGGGCTTGTTGATAGGTCCTCTTGTAATTTGTTTAACCGCAGGAAGAACGACACGGGAATAAAACACTCGAGACAGCACACACCGCTGAACGACCACCTGCGAACAGCTGTTTACGTCCGCCATTTCTCCTCGTATTGAACTTCACAAACCGCTGTTGCCCACTCTAAAACAAATTAAACTTTGAAGCGTTTTTAAATTACAAAACGCACGTATTATTTGGTCCTAATAAAGAGAGGTCAATTATATTATAACGCGCACGTGTTTTCATTACATTAAACAAATTTATGCGACATGTCGGACAAAATCTGGCAGCAAGCAACCCTGGGCGTCGCATCAGTCGCATTGTTGACATCACACAATGTGAAACGGCCGTTGCGAATTTCGCATCTGCGAAAATCGCAGCGCAAAATCGCACCATGTGAAACAGCCTTAACACGTCTTTTCTCCCGGCGAAATATATTTCTTGTGCTTCCGATCTTGGCTTTCTTCCGGCCTTGTGTATTTTAGGATGCATGTTTCTCGGTATCGGGCTGATCTCAATGATCTCTCGAATATCTTTAGGTATGCTTTCCGTGCTGCTAATTTCTCTGCAAGCATCCCTCATGCCCAGTATCTTCAGCGTGTTCATGCCCGTTGGCGTCTGCATGAGTCTCATTTTCTGCGCGAGAAGGTGAGCTTCGATGTGTTCTTGCACTGAGTTGCTTACGCCCAATTTAAGGAATTTCTCTGTGGAGGTGTTGACCGGCAGTCCGAGAGCGCATTTGTAAGCTTCCCTAAGGATTGCCTCTAATTGTTCCTTTTCTGCTCGAGTGGGGTTTGATAGGGGACACTGTATACAATCCTACTGACTACCAGGGCCTGTACTAGCCTACATGTGTCCTCTTCCTTCATACCTCGTCGTCTGTGTGAGATTCTTGCGATCATCCTCGTGATTTGCGCTGTGGTGTTTGCGAGCTGTCTGATTGTGTGGTCTAAACGACAGTTGCTGTGTATCCACATGCCAAGGATCTTAACTTGGGATACCTCCGGAATCTTCTTCCCCCCTATGTAGATGTCTATGGAGTTTTGCAGATTGTATCCTCTTCTGTAGACTCTGAGCACTTCGGATTTCTCCGGGGAGCATGCAAGTCCGCAGTGTGCGGTGTATGCGTGGACTGTATCTGCTGCACTCTGCAGAAGGTCTTGTTTTTCTCCTAAGGATCTCCTGGTCATCCAGATTGTGACGTCGTCTGCGTAGATAGCATGCCTGAGTCCTTGAATTTTTTCGAGGTTCCGTGCTAAGCCCATCATAACATCACAGAACCTTGCGGTGTTCCCTTTGGGGGCGCGTTGAAAGTGTCAGTCCTGATGCCTTCTGTACCAATGGTGGCGGTTCTGTTACTGAGGAAAGCTTTGACGTAGTTGTGTATTCTCTGCTCGCACACCAATGTTGCTGAGCCCCTCCAGCACAGCTCTATGACTTACATTGTCGAAGGCCACTTTAAGATCGAGCGCAAGCAAGATATTTTCTCCGTATTTCGGGATGTTAGTAAGTACCTCCTCCTTGATCTGCAGGAGGATGTCTTGTGTTGAGAGGCATTTTCTGAATCCAAACATAGTGTGCGGCATGACTCGTTATCCTCCAGGTGGGTCTCCAACCTCTGAACCACAATTCTCTCGTATACTTTTCCCAAGCAGGACGTTAGTGAAATGGGTCGCATATTTTCCAGGCAGGGAGTCTTCCGGACTTCGGAATCATTGCTATTTCCGCATGTCTCCAGTCGTCCGGGATGGTCCCCCGTTCCTAGAGTTTATTGATTAATTCTGTAAATCGTTTGATCGAGTTTTCGTCTAGGTTCCTTATCATGGCGTTGGTGATGCCATCCTTCCCTGGCATGGTGCTCTTTGTGGCAGACAGTCACAGCGTGTCTGACTTCTTCTGTGGTAATGGGTTCATCTAGAGCGGGATTTGCTTCACCCGTGTATGCCAAGTTGCAGTTGACGTCCGTTGTATCGCCAACATAGCACTGCTTGATCTTATCTAGCTTTTCCCGATCTGTGCCTTGGAATCGGTGCGCGATCCGTTGGGTCGTCTTACGATTTTCGGACTTGGTCATGGTTGGGTCTATAAGAGCCCTTAGCAAGGCCCATGTCTTTTTCCAGCCTAGGGTCCCCTGTAGCTCGTTGCATTTTTGGTCCCAGTTGCGTCCTGAGAGTTCTGTCGCATACTCTTCGGCTTGTCTGGTGACCTCGACGATCTTAAGTTTGAGTTTCCTGTTGCTTCTGCCGTTTCCATCTTCTTAGTAGCCCACGTCGGGTGTCCCATAGGTGTAACAGATGCTTATCCACCTCGGGTGTGTTGGTGGTGAGGGCTACCTCTCGGGTTAGCCTTTTGCAGTCTGCTTTGATTCCTGCGACCCAGGTCGTAATATCTGTGATCTCGGCATCTTTGGACTCCGCCCTAGTTTTTCTATAGGCTACCCAGTCGGTGAGCCTAGCCTTTCCAAGTATTTTCCTGATCGGAATGGTTTCTATCTTGATACGCAAAATGCAATGGTCACTGCCGACTGTTTCCCCGTCATTTTCCCATCGAGCATCCCTTACCCCTCTGACGAATGCCAAGTCTGGGCATGAATCTCGGTTGATACTGTTCCCCGCTCGCGTGGGTTGGGTGTGGTCTGTGATGAGACTGAGCCTTCTGCGATCTGCTTCTCTGGCTAGATCCCTGCCTTTTTGTGTTTCCTTAACGTAGCCCCAGCTTTTGTGCCAGGCATTAAAATCCCCCAGGATGACGAGACCCTTCTTGCCTGCTGCTTGTTCTGCCTTGCGTAGCAGGTAGCCGAAGTTTGCTTTCCTCTGGCTGGGCGAGCTGAAAATGTTGAGGAGAAAGATGCTTTCTTGGCTTCTTTTTTGGGTAATGATTTCAATAAAGACGTGGTCAATGTCCGTTGCGTCAATGTCGTGTCTGATTGCGGTGACCACTTTGGCAACCAGTGTCGCGACCTTACCTTGCCTGAGCCCCTCATAGACTGAGTAGCCCGCAAGAGTGGGTGAGCAGCCGGTTTCCTGTAGGGCGATTATGTCTGGCGGAGCTCTGCAGTTAGCGATGTGTTGTTTAAGAAGACCATGCCACTGCCATATATCGAGGGTTGCCAACTTGATCGAGCATTTACGGCAGCTCGCCATGGTCAGCTGATGGCCTAGTATAGGGTTTAGTTCTGGATTTCATGCACGTAAATTTTACTAGGCGTTCTCTATCCTTGCGCGCCTCCTCTTGGAGGTTAGAAACGAGGTTGCTAAGATTCGCTAGCGCATTGTTCATGGCTCCCATGGTAGTTGTGAATTCCTGCCGCCCTATGGTGGCCGACTGAGTTTCGTCTGTTTGCGGGTTTGAGTTTGGCTGCCCTGTTCTCAGTGCCTTAAGTTCATCTATGAGCTCGTTGAGCTTCTGTATAAGCTCAGCATTTTCTGCCCTGAGAGTCTGAAAAATTTGACTAAGCTCATTTACTTCGTCGTTCTGCGTGTTCGTCTACTTTGGAGCAGTGGGAGAGGCTGAGAAAAGATGCGCTTTCCAGCTCACCTTACTGTCTTCTTCCTTCTTGGCTATGGTCTTCTTCTGTTGCTTCTTTTTCGTTTCCGGAGCCTGCCGGGTCTTGGACGCGGATCTCGACCTTGATCTGGACCTGGATGTCGAGCTGGAGTCCCTACTGAACCAGCGTTTCCTGGTCCGGCCACGTTCGCCAGCGTTCCTGGCTTCGGCGTCTGGTTCCTCTTGTTTTCTCGCCCGTGGGCTCCTCAGTTTCCTGAGGCGTTCCTTGCATTCGTTTGCTCGTGTGGGGTGCGCTTCCTTGCATAGCGCACACCTGGGCTCGCAGGTGTGTCCGTCCTCGATGACTGGTTCGGCGAAGTTCGAGCAGACAACACCGTCAGGTGTCGGGCATACATCCGCCCTATGCCCAGGCTTGAAGCATATATAGCAGACTTGCCGCGATGACCGATAGAGGTAGCAACGTGTCTTGCCGCCGTAGTAGTAAACGTAGCGGGAGACGATCTTGCCCTCGAAGGTAACGACCGCGGTTTGGTAGTTTCCAAGCATTCTTGCATAAAGTATTTTGACTCCTTGGGTACGTACCCGAAGATGGGCTAGTAATTTGGTCGGCGTTGTACCGGTGTCCAGTCCGTGAATCACACCTTTACACGAATTGTCCGGCGCTGCCACGTAAGCCGTCACTGCATAGTCTTTTGCACCAAAACGTAGACTTGGAACGCCCTGAAAACATTGGCAGTCTCCACGCTTGGCGTGCTTATTATGGCGATGTTCAATCCGTTGCGCAACCGTATAAGCAAGTTGCCTTCATTGCACATGTCTGGGTTTCCACATGCTTTGGTTATAGCCCGGGCCATCTGATGCGTGCTCAGTTGACTGATGTTGAGCCCATTCTTCGGTATAATGATGACTTTGAAATCGGTTTTCGGCAGTGGAGGTAGCTTCTCTTGGCGAAGGGGATTCCCCTTTAGTTTGGGCTGGCTCGACGCTGATTTGTCCACCGCTTCGGTCCCGGGCTCGGGAACGGCGATCAGCCTTGCGTTGTGGTATTTTGCATTAAACCATGCCCCGTTGTCAAGGGTTTTCTTTTGCGAGAGGTCGGTAACGTTGTCTTCACGTTGGGGGTTCTTTTCGATCGGCGTCGTGGCTCCGATCGTCGCAGACGCGTCGTCGTCAGCCATCTTGGCGCGTCCCGCACGAGCTGGAGCAGCGTTCCGTCGGGCCGACGGCCCGACGCTGCTTAGGCTTAGAGCAGCGTTCTTCCCCGCGGTTCTCCGAACAAGCAGAGAATGGATAAATTTGGACTTACGGTTGAAAACCGGTTATCCACAGATTTAGCTTGATTAGTACAAGACGATGGAGTACTGCATTTTCGGTGATGTTGAGGTTATCCGGGTGAAATGAGGCGTCGAGGCAGGAGCTCATGCGAAGCGTGACCGCTCCGTTTGGCCCCCTAGCGTCGTTCCCTGATCTCGCGGAGCACGCTGTGGTGACGGCGGCAATACCTCGCTATGTGTTCCTGAGCCCCGCAGCTGTAGCACCCAGGTGGGCTGCGATTTTCATTGATGTTGGGTACAAACATCCAAGGCGTATTGTTGACAAGAGACGACCCACGCCGAGGCTGTCTGTCATGTGGACGTTCAAAACTCGTTGCTTGTAACTGGATCATGGTGCTCTGGGCTTGGGTGTTGTCGGAAACGGCGCAGTCACCGCAGGCAGGTCGTGGCCAGGCCGCCGGCGCCTCCAAGTAGCGCTCATCAATGGAGCATTGGTGGTACACGCGGTTGGCATCTGGACCTTGAAAATGAGGCAGTTCATCTCTGTTAACTCGCCGTACCGAAACAGCCAGGCCGTTAGAGACAGATACGTCCACACTTGCTATGTTGGTCACGTTGTCCAGCCCATCAAACTACGGAAGAATGCCGCGTGTTTTCAGAGCCTGGGACGTATACGACAGTGACACCTTAGTCGGACGGGGTAGTGAGGTCTTCCTTACAGATAAAAAAATTCTATAGATCTTCGACAATTCCCTTGAGTAGGTGTCCGACCTTGTCGTCGTCTGACATGTTTGCGTTCACAATTCCGCAAAGCTTCAGAATTTCTTCAATATAAGCGGTACACGTCTCTCACAGTTACTGCGCTCGTCGTGAGAGTGTCTGCTCAGCGTCTTTCTTTTTCGAAAGTGAATGGCCAAAGCATTTCTTTATCTCTTCGACAAAGCTGTCCCAAGTTGTGAGCGAGCTCTCATTATTGTCGAACCACATGACGGCAGTTCCCGCAAGGAAAAAGACAACGTTAGAGAGCTGCGCAGACGCCCTCCATTCATTTTGGCGGCTCACACTCTCGTAGTATTTCAACTAGTCCTCGACGTCCTCATTCGCTTTGCTTGAAAATGTGCGTGCTTCTCGATGAGGTATCCAGTAACCAACTTGCCTCGGGAGAATACTTTTTGCCGCGATTATCTCGCGCACGTCGCCTCCGTCCGAATCGCTCATGTCGACGTCTCCCGGTGGTGGCCCGGGCAACCGTTAGCTTGCCGAAGGTACAAACAATGCAATGTCGAATGCAATGATTGTACACTTTTCTTTTCAAGGACAGTGGTAATCTCCCAGTCATGATTTGACAATGCCTGCCGTATGCGCTCCAACCGAATTTTATTCTCCAGTAAATTTCCTTCTCATGATCAGGCCCTCCTGTGAGTAATTGATCTAGGCAAACCAACTCCTTTACAGACTGTAGAGGCTGACTGGCGATCCAGAATCCGTGTTCCCTTTCCAGGCTATTGAACATTACCTTTGTCTTCTGCATATTAATCTTCAACCCCACTCTTGCACTTTCTCGGTTAAGGTCCTCAATCACTTATTGCAATTCGTCCCCATTGTTGCTGAATAGGACAATGTCATCTGCAAACCGAAGGCTGCTGAAATATTCGGAGTTGATCCACACTCCTAAGCCTTCCCAATCTAAGAGCTTCAATACTTCTTCTAAGCATGCAGTGAATAGCATGGGAGAGATTGTGTCTCCTTGCCTGACCCCTTTCTTGATAGTTTACTTTGTACTTGTCTTGTGGAGAACCAAGGTAGCTGAGGAATCTTTGTAGATATTCGATAAGATATTCACGTTTGCCTCCTGTAGTCCTTGAAAGCGCAGTGCCTTTATGACTGCTGGTATATATACTGAATCAAATGCATTTTCATAATCTATGAAAGCTATACAGAGAGGTTGATTGTACTCCGCAGATTTCTCGATTATCTGATTGATGACATGGACATGATCCATCGTAGAATATCCCTTCCTGAAGCCTCTTGGTTGACTGAAGTCAAGTGTTGCCCTGATTCTCCATCTTTGATTAAATCGACTGTTATTCCATCCTCTCGAACAGCTTTTCGCCGGGTCATTCCTTTTACCGCTACGTTTACCGATCCCCATACCTTGTTGACACGTCGACGAGTGCTACATGTCCAGAGCCCTACACAGGTACCGTAGAAAAGCTCACAGCTTAAGAGAGAGAGAGAGAGAGAGAAAGCGAAGAGAGGAAAGGCAGGGAGGTCAACGAGAGTAACGTCCGCTTTGCTGCCCTACACAAGGGGTAAGGGAAATGGGGAATAAAAAGAGGGAAAGAGGAAGAGAGTGAGCATTGTGTGTGCAGCGAAGCTCCATGACACCAAAGTCAAGTCCTATAGCTGGTGATGTGCGTTGAAGACATCTGACATGAACCAAGGGCCAGTGGTCGTTGGGTGAATAGGAGGCTGCGGTGAGCCATGGGGCTTACTCGAGACTTGCAAGCACTGGATTAAGAGCATCGAGTACTTGCACTGCACTTCGCGCTGACGGAGTATGCAGCTTGCTTAAGAGTATACGAAGGGTATTTAGAAGGGAGGTCTTCCTGACATATAAAAAAATTGTATAGATCTTCGCCAATTCCCTTGAGTAGGTGTCCGACCTTGTCCTTGTGTGACATGTTTGCGTTCACAATTCCGCAAAGCTTCAGGATTTCTTAAATATAAGCGGTACACGTCTCTCCCGGTAACTGCGCTCGTGGGAGGTCCTCGGTTTAGAATCAACTTTTCGATTAATGTTTTATTTTAATTAGATGAACACTCAAGGCGCATTCCTGCCGTCACCGTGAAGTTTAGAATAAAGTCCAAAGGCCATAAAATCGTCGCCGCTCGCCGTGTGCTGTAGGCGCGAGTGAAAGTATACAGCTTACGGATGGGAGAAGATCAAACGATACACTGTAAGACGCAAACGAACAGGCATTCAGTAGGAATATGAACAGGGGTGCGTGTTCTGTCGTTAGTTTTGTTCATTCACCTATTGAACTTAGGCACGATTTGCACTCTTCCAATAAACGCGGATTAAGCCAGACACAAACAAGACAGCAACTCAACGAAGCCTGCAAACACTAACGCTAGTATCTTTGTCAGCAGATCACGAGAACTGCCACACTGGACACCTTTTTCATTAACGCATTACCGGAGGTGGTGGACATCACTTATGCGACATAGGTTGACTCACAAATAAGATTTTTTCAGATTTTTAGTCAACATTTAAATTAATTGCTTTAGTAGATTTGCTGCAGCTGAGCCATTCAAGTACTTTCCTGCTAGACATATGCCAGCTTGGAGTAGAGATCACGTAACTAACATCAGTTTCGAGATATTCGTTCTAAAACTCACAAAATACAGGTGTGTTCGATATTACTTCGTTCTTAGGTGTTTTTCTCCGGTTTCTGCGCTTTGCACCACAGCACTTTCACTCCTCTCCCCTCCTCTCCAGTCCAGAGTAGCAGACGACAGCACACTAACACAGTTCGACCTCTCTGTCTTTCCTATCAATAAAATCTATCTCTGCCTTTTGTTTCGAGTGGTGTTCTTAGAAAATAATATGCGTAACGCCAACACTTTTCTCTCCAATTATGAGGAGAGTCAATCCAATGTGGGCAAGGCTTGATCACTGCCTGGCTACAATTCTGCAACTGTAGCTTGTGTTCTAAACGTTAAAAATAAATGTTTAATCATATAGTTTGTTGGCCATTGATGCACATTCAGTGATGTTTGCCGCTGCTAGTTATACGTTGAAAATAAGATCACCTCATATATCCGCTGGGCTGCTTGAAAAATCGACCTTTGTGCACATGCTTGAGTTGCGCGAGATACATCTGGGGACTTTTGCTTTTGAAAATATGCCATTCCCTAGGTGCTATAGTACTATAGAGAAGGACGGCGCATTACACCGTTTGTCCCTAGCCGAGCTGCACTACGCGACAGCGCGATAAATACTCCGGAATAATCTTGCTACCCGTTCGGCTTTCGTGGTGTCGCGCCTAAGCATTGTGCTCGTGAATGGGAGGTCCTCGGTTTCGAATAAACGTTTCGATGAATGTTTTATTTCAATTAGATGAACACTCAAGGCGCATTCCTGCCGTCGCCGCGAGGTTTCGAATAAAGTCCGAAGGCGATAAAATCGTCGCCGCTCGCCGTATGCTGTAGGCGCTAGTGAAAGCGTGCGAGGGTGAGCCAGCGATAGACCACTGCACGGGCTCGGGCTTACCCGAAAGCCCGGGTAGAGCAGTTTTTTCACGGGCTCGGGCCGTGCTCGGGCACGGCGTGTGCTTTTTGACCCGGGCCGGGCTCAGGTTTTTTTGACGCGGGCCCGGGCCGGACTCGGGCTTTCTGCGAGTTATTCTCGGGCTTCTCAACTCTGAAAAACATATATTTTTCGGGCTCGGGCCGGGCTCGGGCTTAAGGTAAAGGGGTGGCGGGCCGGGCCGGGCGGGTAACGTAGATTATTTCCGGGCCTGGGCCGGGCCCGGGTCTCGCCATAAATGTTTTGATCGGGCTCGGGCGGGCCGCCCAATGTAAAAACTGGCCCGGGCCGGGCCCGGGCCGCAAAAATCGGCCCGTGCAGTGCTCTAGCCAGCGATCGCGGCTCAATTTCGAGCACGCAAGGGAGGAAACCGAGGCGGAAGCGTGCCGTCTTCCGTCACGCGCAAAGTTTCTGGGGGAGGGGAGCCGCGTGCGCTCGCCCGGGCCGCTGTATTTTGAAAGCCATCTGCGACGGGGACAGAGTCCGCCACACGCTGTGCTTTCGCGGCTTAATTCGCGTTGATGTGAGAGGCGGCACAAAGGCCAATTTCTTTGCTGCTTCTGCCGCGCTTACTCCAGCGTTTTGACAGAGAATTTACGCGGTCATCGAGTGAGATGTGTTCATGTTTGCCTGTGCGTGCGTGACACCATGCTTGTTAATTTAGTTAGTATACCTATGTTTACAAGTTAATATGGCCGATAAAGTTGCTATCCTTCCTATAGCTGTCCCCTGATTTGGTGTCGCAATCGATGGTTCGCCTTTCGGGCGAAAATGTGACACGTTTTTTAAATGCCAGTTAAATAGGCCCTGAAACACATTTTGTCTGAGCCGAGAAATGAATTCTAGGTGAAACTGGACTATTTCAGAAATTCTTTGCAGCAGAAGGCACGTTCAACAGTACTTTCAATGTGCTCATCAGAAGGGGAGTTCTTGGCAATCCAAGATTGCGTCTGATCCCCTTTGCGGTACTCCCGCTGCTTCTTCAGTACCTTGCACTGCGAATGTGACGGCGGAACGGGGCATGACCACAACGCTGCGCCTACTGAACGTCACTGTGGCGCACAGGTCAAATTTGATTTTGGGTGTTCACGCAGACGTCATTATATCCGGGCGCATAGGATGCGTCAAACGCGGTTGTCCTCAGCGAGCGGGCTGCGGCACCATTGGACATCGCGCCGATGTTTGCCCTAATCCGCAGGCCGACCGATGAAAGGCTTACAGCGAGATGAATCTAGAAGAGGGCCACGAGTGTCAGCCCAGCTGCCTCATTTTCGGGGGCCCTCATCCCACGGGGTCCACCCAGAGCACCCAAAAGTACAGGAGAGACAGTGCTGAAACTGGAGCCGGGCGAAGAAGCCCGTCAATGGAAAAGCAAACAGCGACATCAATCCAGGAACGCTGGAAGGAGCCAAGCAAGGACCTGCAAGCTCCGTAGCGGGGGGAGACCCCTTCACCTCGACCGCATGCGAGAGCCTTCAGCGGGGGCCCTAGGGGAAGCGGTCGTCCAGCAGACAATCATGATGGGCCCGAGCCAGAACCCAGACTCTGAAACAAAACGAGCAGCAACAAGGTGAGCTGGGTAGATGCGGTTGCCTCCTCTCGCCTCACGTTGGCAGATGAGAAACTTAGGGCTGAGGACAAAAGGCTCAGGCTAGAAATACGAAAACTTAGAGAGAAGACCACAGCGAGCGCTCCAGAGAGCTCTGGAACACCACAGGTATACCTCCGCGCAAGCGATTGAGGAGGTCAAACCTCCCCCCTCACAGGCAGGTAGTGCGACTAAAGGTCAAGATATAGTCCAGCGTTCTCGACGCGCCAGGCCGCGGCAGGCGAAGTCGGATACGCTACGCCACCCATGCGAGCCTGTGGAAGAAATTTGCCTCCTCTACAGTTTGGCACGCACGTCGCGCGAGGCTATCGCCATATCTGTGTGTGGGAGCGCAACTTCATGGCCACGCGAACAGCTATTTCCATGGCACATGCACATTCTCGCTTTCTGACAGCATGTGCCCGCGCCGTCCGAGTTGGCGTGCTGTTTTTTTTAACAAGACAACACACTTTATTCAGACCAACATACATAGTTGCCTAGGGGATCGGCGTAAAGGCACATAAAGCCTGACAGAGCGCCGATCACCCACTTACACACACATGAATAACCAGTCATGCATAAAATACGAACATAAGTCCGAAAAGAAAGCACATTGTGATTTTTTACATAAGCAAACTTTAAAAAATACCGTATACTCAGCCAGCGACTCAGCTCTCGCTCCGTGTTGTTTGAGTGCCTTCACGGCATGGCGTTAACTTGTCCTGACAGCCAGAAGATCGCACTCCTAGTGCTAGTGCGTCGGCTACGTCAAAGGCGGAAGCGGACCATGTACGCACATCCTCACTTGCGCTGTCATCGTCCACGGACGTTGAGAAAGCCACAGCTGCACTTTCACTTCGAGAGCCGCAAGCCGCCAAGGGCTTCTGCCCAGTGTTGCCAGGTTTGGCTATATATAGCCAAATTGGACTAAGGGAAATATTTTTTGGCGTCGACATGGACGAGTTGGCTATGTGGCTATATTTGGGCTACTGAAAATCTGCGGCTTGGCAGTGTTTGGGCTATAAGTGGCGCCCTAATCCACGCTCCAGAGGTGGCTTTGATCGGGTAGAAGCATATCTCGAAGGCAGTGTTTTAGCTTGCTGAGCCAGCCGCGTGGCTGAGCGTGTGTGCGTGCGCGAACTGACCCCCCATCGCCACCGCCTTTCCTTCCCTCTCTGCGCCGCTGTCTGAACCGGTGGCTTTGATGTTTGATGCACTTAAACTTACACCCTGCTTGACCGTTAGGCACACGGTCCCCGGGCATCGGGATGAACCTGGAAGTAGTGTGTTTTTCACAGTACACTCTACTAACATGGCTATGCTTAGGAAGGGAGAGCAATAGCATAGGGTTGGGGCCGTTGGACGATCGTGGCGCCGACATGAAAGAAGGGAATCACGGGTGGATGACACGCTCCAGTGTGTTCATGGCCATGTCTTCCGGATGAAGTATCGCGCCGGGCACAGCTTTCGGCCTACTCCACGTTTCTGGCGCGAAGCTTTACAGCCATTTTCTTTTTCAAGCTAGATGAATTTTTCTTCGAGCTTAGATTCGAGATTCATTTCGATAGGTTGGACGTAAGATCGGATCCTCCTCAGAGAGGAGAATCCAAACATGGGGAAGTGGGCCACGTATGTGAGAACGTATAAAAATGAATGGGAGCAAGACCCCCAGCCAAAGGTGGGTTCTGGTGCTTTTACTTCTAGATGGTTTGTCCGTAAAGTCACGGATGCAGATACTCATTCTGCTAATATCGAAACATGTTGGCCACGATGACATCAGTGCACCACGTCACATAAACTTCACCCACCGTGTTAGCTTAGCTTGTGATGTGTTGCGCTGCTGGCTCGAGGACGTGGGTTTGATTCCCGGCCACGGCAGCCACATTTCGATCAAGGCGAAATGCTGGAACACCTTTGTACTTAGATTTAGGTGTACGTTAAAGAACCCGAGGAGGCCAAAATTAATCCGGAATCCCCCACTGCGTCATGCCTCCCAATCATATCGTGGTTTTGACACATAAAACCCCAGCAATTACTAGAACATTAGAATGGGGGCCTCAAACGTTTTGCGGCCTCAAAGAAATAATGCCAAAGCCACTGCGCATGCGCAAGGCGTAAACTGTGCTTGGATATTGCTTAGGGCACGCTATTTCATCAATTTAGCGGGAGCCCCAAAAGCTGCCCCAAAAGCTTTTGTAAACAAACATGGCGGCGCCCATCGAAACGACGGTTCTAACCTAGCACAAAACTGAGCTCGATTCGTGGTAATGCGTGAAGTTCGTAAGCTAGAAGAAGTGATTGCGGCTGTCGCTTTCTCTCAACTAACATGTGTAATGAAGATTGATTCATTATACACCGCTTATTCCGAATTCAATTGTCGATTTCATGACCCGTAGGCCTATCATGGATTGACTTGGCTGGGTGAAGGTGAGTAAAGTTGGTTACTCAAAACTAAGCGCAACAAGTTGCATGCTGCTAAAAGAATAAGTTCTAAATTGTAATTAAAGGCGAAAGCACAACAGTCTAAATAACTTTTGTTATCATAAAATTGTATATTTTAATATTTATAACAGCTTTTCTTTGAGGCCGTAGTGACGCTGCAAACGCAACATGCTAACCGCAAACGCAACACGCCTATTCCAAAACTCTTCATTCCTGCATGCCCCAACGCTAACACCCGCAAAACTATTTGGGGCTCCAAACTTTAGGGGCCCCTATTCTAAAACTTTATTAGCCATCAACATGGTTTTCTTTTTGACAGTAACCGGCTTTCACAGCATTACCACTGTTATCAATTTGTTGTTTACCATTGCTCTTTGGGTGCCGTCACAGCATTTGCCATTTCGAGCGAGTTAGTTGCGGACGTGCTCGTCGCCGAAAACGACTGCGCGCTTCTTACACTAGTGTGCCGGTTTGCGCAGTAACCTTTTAAAGCTCAGCTTACACCGATTCAGACAGTAAATGGCATCTGTTGCCTGTCCCTTTTCTTAACGCATGTTTTTGGCGTGCTAGAGACCTAAAGTGGCGGCTAGGTTGATGTCAATTGACAATAGATAGTGTGTGTCAAGCTGATAGTGTGTAATCCGGGCCAAGCTAATTAAAAACAAAAACAGAAAAATGAGAAAACAAGAAAGGACAATGAGACAAATAATGCGAGATATCATAGCGTGAAAGACTTGTTTTAGCTCATCAAAAAAGAAGCCGTGAGCACGTCGCCGTCGCAGATCGCTGGACAGCTGAAGTTCTACACCGTAGGCAGAAATAACATGAGAGATCGATGACGCGTGTTCATGGCAGCTAAAAAGCAGAGTTGGTAGTTAATATTACGGTAAATAACTAAAAATAATAACTTAGTACTATCTGTCATAAAATAAAAGCACTGGGGTGCTATGCAGGATGCGCCGAGTTTCTTGTTCGCACGAGTTTTACCCGAGTTTGCTCGATGGCAGTCAGTGAAAGGAGATAGCAAGGAACGTGCAAAAACAGCAGGCACAAAGAAATGTCGAGATAAAGCCGCGTATGACAACATGAGCGCACCCTGCGCGGCACAGTGCTTCCGCGCTTCAAGCACAGAAGACTGCGCAACAAAACCCGAGGCGCCGCGTATTGTTATCAACGTTTTATCGCAATTTATCAATACCGTGACTGCCCCGCTGTCTATCTGCACACTTGCCGTGAGCTGTTTGCCACGCCTTTCTCGGGCGCGTCAAGGGCGTGCCTCCTCTTTCGGGCATTATCTGTCTATCCTCCTTCGAATGCGAACGGGGCACATGCGGTACATTCTTGCACCTACACTTTCCCTCAATCGAATACTTTAAAATGCAACAAATAAAATAATGAACATTTTATTTCTTAAAGTATCTGTTTTTCGTTTAGAATACTATAGATTTGTGATGACAAACGGAGATCGAGGGAATTATTAAATTTTGCACTTTTTTTTTGCCGCGAGTGACGACAGTGAGGTGAAAGCTTCCAAGCGGATACATTCTAGAGAGTCGCATGCACGAGGGAGTTCATACGGTGAGCAGTCGCCAGGGGCGCTGCAGCGCTATGTTCGATTAAGTAAGTCATGACAATGATCTGTCTATTCACTGTCTATTAGTGGAATGGCAACGCAGCGCTGCGGCATGACTGTTCACCGCAGGTGCTTCACTGAGGCGGCTATTAAGGCCGCCGCTTTACCAACTGAAACGACACTCTAGCCATAGAGAGGGGAGCAACGGCTGTAGCCTGTCGCTTCAAAGTGGCTGTACTGTATGCTAGGGTCGGTAGTGACGCAGCACAGTGAAAATGCGCCAGTTTATCTGCGTGCGCGAAGCCTCCGCGATGCAGTGCGATGAAGGAGAGTGCTGGCCCAGCGACACAATACATTGCTTGCTATCGCTTGCATAGTGAAGGTGCCTCCGTGCGCATGTACGCAGAATTTGAGTGTTTTGTTCACTCCAATGTGCTTGCCGATTGCCTCTGCTGCTGAGCTAACAGCGATCGCAGATGGATATCGCAACGACAGCGCAGCAGTCGCATTTTGGCAGGTGAGGGCTTTTGTGTGGAGTTAGGAAATTAGACTTCGAACGCAGGAAGGTGTTGCAACTGTTTAGTGTGCCGTGCTTGTGATGAAGAAATGCCATCGCACTGGTTCTAGAAATGCGAGAGTTTCTCGACGCTGACCGCGTTTGCGACACTGCGGCTCTGATACATCACCGATGACAGAGCAGCCATCTCAAACGACAGCTGCGATATGTTGTCATTGGAAAACACTACGCACTGCTCAGCATCGTCGTACACCACGGCCCATCGACGCCTTGCAAGCAGTTACAGTGGCGTGCCGATAATTATTTCCTATGCGCTACATCGCCACAATGCAAGCAATGAAACAGTGTTGTGGGGCCATGACAGCGCAAGAAGATACATGCATAAGCCAGCGAAAGTCGACGCTTCGTTTTTGATAGTGGTGTTCAGTACATCACCGATAACAGTGCGTTTTGCGTGTGTTATTTCGGCGGTCAAGATTGTTGATGCCTCTCCGTTCCGCACCACGTCGCTGTTGCCGAAAAATAAGTTGGGCGCGGCCCAAACGTGGTGGGCGCGTGCACAAGTTACATGCCTCGCGTGGGGCATGTAACTATGCTATGCTTTTGATTGACAGGCGAACTCTTGCGAAACTCGTACATCGCGAAAGCCCCCTCGAGTTGAACTCGGGAACATGGCGGCGGCAGCAGCAGCCTGTGTCACTGCATCCAGCGGCAGCAGGCGCAATATGAGCGTCTGGACCCGTTCACCTACATGACCGACGTAGAGTTTCAGCGTCATTTTTGCCTTTCCAAAACGTCAGTGCGCTGGCTGTGTGACGAGTTAAGTGAAGGCCCTCGTCTTCACCTATGCTTTTCGAGCACAGACTCAGACTGGTGTGACTAGGCTGCGGAGCAAAAGTTCGTGCGATCGCTTCGGCTCTCTCCGGCGTCAAGCGCTGTTCGTCCACCGCGCCCAGACCCAGGCCAGGTCCGTGGTGTCATCGGAGTACTGGGGCACCTGCGAGCACCTGGGGTTCAACCCGGACCAACCAACCTGCGAAGGCGAAGTGGTCACATATATAGGAAGACTCAGAATGGACGCCGAGCTGCCTCCCGGTGAAACGTGCCGAAAGCAGTTTTGCACAGTTACACAGTACCGCTGCACAGTGCACGGGCAGAGAGGTGACAAGAAAGAAGGTACTTTCGCCAAACGGACCCGCCTCGGCCTCCGAACGACCACCCTCGCAGGCGGCAAAATTAGTTGGCTCACGTACTACGTGAGCAAAACCATAGTACCTAGGGGCTGTTGAGGAGATTACTGGCGACTTGTTTCATCTATAGGAACACGCCATCGCCGACTGTAGGAACTAACACCGTGAGGTCGCGAGAACAGCTGTCGGGCGGGCGGCTCCACTCGTGGACCCGGAAGATAGCGCAAATTGACGATTGGCCTATTCGCGGCGAGCAAAAGCAAAAATGGAGGCTGCCTATGAGGTCGACAACGTCCGGCCGATCCCCGCCAAATTACGGAGTGTAAAGATTTGGCCCATGACTTCGTCATGTTAGGCGCGACCAAAGGGGTGCTGCGACTTTTCAAGGTCTACCGACGAGGCGCCTTTATTGCAGCCAATGTTCAACCGGGGGCCATTAATATAGACGAATTGGCCGCATACAACTGTATCCCAAATTTAGTGGATGCTAATGGGGCTATGCATCAATCTGTATTAGGAGACAGTCAACCACAGCGTGAACTTTGTGGACCCCATTACGGGCGTTCACACGCAAAGAATAGAAAGTTATGGTAAAAAAAAAAGTGAAGCGCCACCTCGTTAGCGGTGGGTACAGGGCAACTGCACCGATGCTGGGGTCCCACATGAGATGGATGTGGTGGCACTCAACGGCCAGGTGCGCTGCAAAGACCCTTTCTTGCGTTTGTTAGAAGCCACGGATCACTCGGGCTACCCAGTATAAAAATTCTTTCATTCCTGCGGTTGTTAGAAGCCATCGCTCGGCGCTATCCGGTATGTAGGTGCATCATCAATTAAAAGAAAATAAAGCGTATTTTTCTGACCCTTGTATGAGTGCTTTCCGGCATTCCTCAGTACTTACACGGTAAGCGCGCGGCAAACCACTTCTGCGCTAGCCGACGCTCACTTCGTCTTGGCGCGAGCAACAAGCGATCTGTTTAAAGGCTAGTGTGAAAACCAGGCGCACACCAATCTGTGCTCGGAAATGCTAGCGCAAGCACGTAGCGAGCCGCGCCAATCCAATCCAGAGAGAGAAAAAAGAGGGCGAGCGTCCCCTCGTGGTATAACACGAAACGTATTAAACTACGAATTATTCTAATACACATTCAGTGTACACTTTGTAATCTTTAAAATGCTTATAACCCACGTTAATGTGACTAATAATATTGTACTTAATGCATTTATTTCATAACTTGGTTGTGCCTGTAATGCACTCGGTGGAACGACAAACAAGTGAAAGAAGGCACGACCATGCACCGACCGTATCATCACGTGAGCTCCAGTTT